>NC_044576.1:993938-1173938 GCF_901933205.1 Camarhynchus parvulus | reverse complement strand
AATAATGATGGATTATGTGAAGTAACAAACCTCTTAAAAAAAATCTAACCACATTAGTTACTTTACATTGAAAATATTTTCCTGAAGAAGGAATAAAGGTGTTGTAAGCTGGTAACTACTGCTGATGAACTGAGACTTCTCAGGGTGACTCCAAAGTGCCTTTTGTTGTGACTGTAGGTGTGTGTAACCCCAGTTCCCTATGGATCTCCTAGGTAAAAGTGCCACATCTTTGCTAGCACAGCTGGCATGTTTTGGGCACTGTTGGGCACTCAGTGCCAGGGTCTCTGTTTGGGTTGCACTGCAGAAATCTTCCTGTGTACACACAGTGTGAGACACCCCTTCTTCTTGATAGATGCCACTTGAGTCACTGCAGGTAAATATTGCTCCTAGCTCCTGACTTGTTGTCCTAAAAGGGTTTATGAGGTGTTTCTCATGCACATGGGTGCAAGCCCTCAGTCTCCCCTGGGCAGTGTGGGCACTCACAAAACTCAATAGGGCGCTCACAAACTTCATTAGGGCTGAGGGGGGGCTTCTGCCTCAGCACAGCACTCTGCTCTTCTGTCCTCCTCACTGAACACCTTCCTGAGGCTCTACAGCCAAACCCAGCTCTGCTTGTCTCAAGAGGGAATTTGTTTTATAAACTTACACTTAATAGGAAAATGTATTTATTGGGCATCCTTTCATTTTAGGGATCCTGTTCCTTCTCTGTCCTTTGCCTGTGTGCTCAGGTTCTCCCCTGTATAATGCTGTGCATGGGGCATTCTGTGCATGCATTTTCCCTGT
Source organism: Camarhynchus parvulus (assembly GCF_901933205.1). NCBI lineage: Eukaryota > Metazoa > Chordata > Aves > Passeriformes > Thraupidae > Camarhynchus > Camarhynchus parvulus. The sequence continues at coordinate 1,173,155 of NC_044576.1, read as the reverse complement.
AGGTTTCTGATGCTGAATGAGAGGAGGTTAAGGGTGTAATATATTGAGGAAAGAATGGTTCCTAGGGTAGATATCCTCCTGGTAGGATGGATAATTAACCACGTTAACTAACCACATTAGCTTCAGTGTGGTTCAGAAAACCTTGTGGTAGCCATTTACAGCTGATAAAACTGGGTTTAGTACAAGTTAAAAATACAGCATCATCTTGTAATGTAACATCCCATTGAAAAAGCAAAGTCTCCTGGTGTTTATGTTGGTGTTTACAGTGTGTGGTGATCAGCGGGTTTTTTTAAACAAAAAATTACAGCTTGCTTCATTTTGCCACTATGCACTGTGAGAAACTGAAGCTGCAGTTGTCTCTCAAAGCTTGGTCCTTGGAGGAAAAGAAATTAGGGAGTTTGTCACTGCCCTTTGCTTTCCCACTTGGTTGGTGATTTTCCTGGAAAAGCAAAAAGTTAGGATAAGAATTTAGGGATTGTTTCTACAAATAAGAGCCTAAATATGATACTGCTGTAGAAGCCCACCTAGCTAATTCTGTGTTTATATGGATTAGCCATATAAAGGGAATGTTATTTCTGAATCTAGTAGTTATTTCCATTAAGTCCTGATTTTTGCCCCTCCAAAGAACAAAATATGTTCCTGTTAAAAGTTCTGCTGCAATATAAGACCTCAGAGCTGAAGATAAATGCTATTAGGAGTTTCTCACACAGTGTGTCAGCACAGGCTAAGGCCCCATAAGCAAAACACCAACAGAAGACCTGGGCTTCCATCCCCATGCAGCTTGGGGTATGATTTTTCTCCTCTGGATGTTACTTCTGTGTTTTTTGTGCAACATACCTCACTCGGCTGCATGTGGAAAATGATGCAGAAATCAGTTCCTGTGTGCTGGGTTGCTTTGATCTAGCAGGTATCCTCTATTGTTATTTGGCTGATTTCTGTTTAACAGCTTTGATGGTTTAGTTTAGGCATTTATGCTTGGTGACAAAGGGCAGCAGAACAGAAGTCAGTTTAATAAAATATGAGCTAGAAGCTGACCTGTTGGGCATGTCTAAACTGGCTGAGATTCTTTTAAAGCAAGCTGCAGCACCAAATGTTGCCTTTCCCTGCAGGAGGAACTTCTTGAAAACAATTTGCAAACGTTGGCTACTGATGTGGCTCCAGTTTATAAGAAGCTTGCTCCAGAAGCTTTCCAGAACCAGGTGGGTGTGTGAGATCCAGCTCTGATAAACAGTTTCAATCCAAGGAGCAGCCCCAGAGCATGTTCCTGGTGGCTGTGCATTTGGAATCCTGGTGCTTTTGGCAGGTTTCCATACACTGCCCCTCTCTACTTGAGCTGGTTTAGCTACTCATGGTGCTTAAGTAGTGCCATATTTTTATCTGTGAAAAATGCTTAGAGATAATGCTGTAAATAAAATGTTTTTACTATCCAAGACATTTGATTGTGGCTGACCCGATTATCTCATTGGCGTCCAGCCACAGACGTTGCATGTTTCACAGGAAAACATGAACCCCTGAGTCTGCCTGGCTGCCCTGATTGTGTCCCGGAGCTGTGGGTGGCCGGTGGGGTTGCACACCCAGCACTCTCAGTGCTCAGTGTCTGCAGTTTGTTCTCTCTCCCTCCAGGTGGAAAACGAGCACATGGGCCCCGACTGCCGGCTGGGCTGCAAGGACGGCCGGCCCTTCTCGGGTGTCACGGCCTGCATCGACTTCTGTGCCCACGCCCACAAGGACACGCACAACATGCACAACGGCAGCACTGTGGTATGTACCCTGCCCTCCTCGCTGTGCTCTCACTGGGGGCACAGCAGCCTCCAGATGCTGCTGCTGCTTGTGGGCTCATTTCATTGCAGCTGTTTCACAATTAACTGCAGCTTGCCATTGATCGATGCCCATCTTATTTGTATAGATTTGTTACTGTCTACAGAGGACATGAGTTCATTTTATTGCATAGCAGATCAAAAGGGGGGTGGGAGTGATCCTTCCTACAAAATACCTTCATTCTGTAAAGACTCATTTGTTACTGTCTACAGAGGACATGAGTTCATTTTATTGCATAACAGATCAAAAGGGGAGTGGGAGTGATACTTCCTACAAAATACCTTCATTCTCTAAAGACTCCTGGTCCTTTGGAGAGGCCTGGCCAGAGAGAAGATCAGTTGTTCCTGGGAAAGGGCTGATGTTAAAGGCAAATGATTGTCTAACCAAGGACCTGTACAGACCTCAGTAGAGGAAGAGCTAAAGCAAACTGATGAATTAGTAACTTACCTCCCCCAGGCTCACCAAATTCACTCTTTCTTGCACTGGGCACTTACCAGGTTCCATGTTAGTGTACTTACAGGCCAGGAAGGAAACAGTATGGGTTGTGGTGGAGCCAGGTGACCATTACAGTCTTTAAATCTCAGTATGAAAGGAAAACCCACAGATTGGTGTGGCTGTATTATATTGATGGATTACCAGTGAGAAGATTGGTTGGGAATTACTCAGTTAAGTGATCTTCTAGAAATTAAGACCACAGTGTTGAAGAAAGGCTCAAAGCAGAAAAGATAAAACTGACAGTATTCTTTGAGCAGTTGGAGCATCACAGTGCTCTGAATAGTGAGGGTGACTTCTTGGACAGCAGCGCAGGTAACAAGAATAACTTTTCTATCAAAGGATGTATATCTGGAAAAAATATATCTAAAATCTCTGCTTACTCTAGAATTTATTTTTGTTTTTGGAAATGCAAACTGAATTATTGTGTTGCTGTGATTCAATAAAGTGTTGCATTTACACCTGTAGTTAACACTGAGCATTTCTATGTGACAGCAATGAAATGGCTGGTACAATTGTTTTAATGTTAATTTTGTGTTTGTAAGGGGAGCAAATGTCCATTCCTTAAAAGTATGGAAGCAACTCTGGGAATCCACCAGGAATGCCAGTCCTCAATAGACTGTTATTTTTGCTTAGTGTTGGAAGTATGCATTGCAAAATTGCTTCTGGAGCATAGGAATTTGATGCCCTTAAAGATTCTAAACTTGAAAATGAGACCTCCTTGTCAGACAAACTACATTAGATGCTTTTTGATGAAATTTAGTTTAGATGTTCTGAAAAGAGTAATTTAAGTGCTTCATTACCTCTTAAATTAGAGACAAAATGGCAGCTGAGTGTGCTACTCATTTTGCCATAATGGATCCCAAAAAAGTCGTAAGTTATGGCCAGAAGCAGGTGGAGGGACAATTAAACCTATTTTGTGGAATGTATTGGGGAATAGTTCTAGAACTGCATTTATCTGTAAGCACCTGCTGTCATTTCAGCTTCACATGATCCTTGCTGGTGCTGATACTTCATGGATTGGATGTGGTGTGTTTGCAAGTGGTTCCAAGTCTCAGAAGCGTGGAACAACTTGTGCAAGGTCACTGTATGCTCATCACTGTCACTTTCTACCCAGTTCTGCCAAATTCTGTCAGTTTTGCAGAACATGACTAACTGATTAGAACTGCTGAAAACTCTGCCTTGCAATCTGGTTTTCATGGGTAGCTCACTCACAAAGAAATACTGCACACCTGTGTTCTCTTTATTTCGATAGGATTTCTCTTTATGTTAGTATCCTTGCAGCAAGGGGCTATTTGTAAATAGAAACCAGTTGTAACTATCAATATTTGAGTTTACCAGCTTGAATTGGGACATTATGAAGGTGGAGTTGGGATTTCCTCGTGGTCTCTGTGCAGCCTCCCCAGTGAGGAGCTGTGGCTGTGGCAGTGTTTGCTGTTCTCTCTGTGCACAGTTACACTCACGTGAATTGGAAGCCTCAAACAAAAAACGTTGGTTTTTGCAAACAGGGTGGCAGGACAGGCTGGGCTTGCTTCAGTCCAGATTTTCAGGACAATCCAAATTAGGGTTGTTAGTTTGGGCTTATAACCAAGTCTGGTAATACCATAGGAAATGTGGTGGTAAGGGCACAAAAAGAAATCAGTGCACGTGATACCAGCACCTCCTGCATTCCTGTCTGGTTCCAGAAGGTGCTGTGTGACTGCCTACAAAGCTTAAAATACGTGATGATTTCTTAGAAATCACTGATCATCATGGAGGGGATATTTACATAACTGTTGATGTATTTTGTCTGTAAAATGTACTGAGTGCAAATACAATTCTGAGGTGACAGTTCTGCCAGAGATTGCTTTCTCACCATGTGGTCATGAACAGAATGAGAACAATTTGCCCTGTACTAGAAACCTCCAGCATCCATGACTTTACTATATTTCACTTTTTTTTTAAACTACTTGTCACATCTTACATTTTAAAGTCCCTACAGGGTGTACTTGTCATCTTGGCGCTCGTTAGTGTTGTTAAGATTTCTTTTCTTTCCCCTTACAGGAACACAAAATCTTTATTTATAAAATTTAAAGTTCTTCTGTGCTAAAAAGGTTAAAGTAAATGCCTTGTAAGTTGATAATTGCAAATGCTGCTGGCTCTGTTATTGTGACACCTTTTCATTTTCTCCCTTCATCATTGGTAAATCACTTTCACTGCAAGTACTACAGGAATTCTGCATGGGCCACCCAAAGAAAAAGAAAACCAGAGTCTATTCAAATTGTTTAAACCAGGCACAGTCATAAGTTCAGCAAAGGATTTAAATGAGGTTAATAATAAGGAATAAGTTTACTGTACACTTAATATATTTTAAAACATTCTTGCATTTTTCTCAGTATGTGTTTGATCAGCTGCACTATTTGTATGTGACTCTGAAAATTAATCATCCTGTAAAGTTTGTGTTAGCAGTGGCAGTGTCTGGGAAATGTCCTCTGGAGATACAAGAGAGAATAGTAGACCTTAACTTACACAAATTGGGGATTGCCATTACATGGTAGTTACCACTGAAGATTTGAGTTGCTAAACATTGTTCCTGGCTAGCAGAGTCAAGCTCTGAATTGACACTGCTTCTGATAGAAAGCTAAAATCAAACACTCCCTGCTTGCTCTGGTGTAGAATTCTGTGTGACAATTCTACAGAGGTAAACTAATGTGTTTGTCTGACAAAAGCAAAAATAATTTATGCCTACAAACTGAGTTTTTAAAGAACCTTTAAGGCCATAAATATACCTTTCATTTTTACTTAGGCTCTTCTGTCATTTCTTAACGTTCTCCTAAGGGCCACTGATGTATGTTACAGCTGCAGTGTAGGGTGCATGCTCCTTATGGATATGAAACTAAATGGGCAACACAGATAAAAGCTTTATAGTTATTGATGGAGCCTGTGCAATGTAAGTACTTCTGTTTCTTTATCAGATTAGCTGTGAAGGGTCATGTTCTTCATAGGTCTGGGAGTCCATTTAAGGCACTGGCAGTGCTCTTTTTGGGGTTTAAAAGTGACTGGGACACAAAGGCTGTTGCTGGTTCTGCAGCTGGTGTGTGGGTGTTGCTCATCCTTGGGGCAGGGGGCCCTTGGTGCTGGGGTGAGGAAGGACAGAGACCAGCTGCAGTTCTGTCTGATCCCTGCTGCCACACAGACATTGGGAAGAAGGGGAGGAAGATAAATCTCTGCTTTGAGGACACCTACAATATGTCATTTATTACTGGCAGCAGAGCTAAGTACTGACAGTCACCAGTCTGTCAACAAACTCTTTGGGGTTCAGATAAGACCCCCAAACCCTCTGGTTTTGCCAAACCTTGCTGTATTTTAACAGGCAGAGCCCATCACAGCACTGGCACGGGGCTCCAGGCCTTTGCAGTGGCTGACAGGGTGGCTGTGCATGGTTACACCACTTTCTGCACCCCCTGCTCACTTTGGGGGCTGCAGCAGTTCCAGGTGCTTCAACTGGTGCTTCAGCTTGTCACAGACAGGAGGAAAGAGGCATCCCTGGGCCTGTAAATGAAGAATTTCTGTTAGGTTTTTATATTGGGCAGATGGAGAAGCATGAGAGGTTCACTCTGCTGACCTGTGAGCTCCCAGGGAGCAGTTCTGTGCTGCACCTGTGTCACCTGTCTGATGGCACAGCCTGGGGGCATCAAGTGGGCAAAAAGAAGAGATGTTTGGGGTTCCCTTCTCTGGTTTTGACCTACATACACTTGTTCAGGGTAGACCAGGCCAAGAGAACAACGTGGTTTGTCCTGGCTGCAAAGGAACAGCAAAGATGTTTTGTGCATAATGGTGGGCAGGGCTGCAGCAGTCCCTGAGTCCCCAGGGGCACCCACTGTGTCTCCAGCTGCTCAGGCAGGGGTGTGCAGGAAACCTGATTCCATCTCCCAGGTGTGGAAAGGCTGTTTGACTGCTCTGCTGAAACCTGAATGTGAAACATCTGTTATTACAACACAGTGGAAAAGGCTCCATCATTGCTACATGTGAGGTTCAAGAGGACACAGGCACATCAAAGAGAGCCAGAATAACACATTGGAAGCTGCGTGGCTACAGATGGATGCCTGGAGGGGATTGCACCGAGTTCCTGGTGCATTTTAACTTTAAATGAAGGGAACAGTAATGAATAGTAATCAAGTTTCATAAACATGCAACTTTTACCATGACATCACTAAACCCAGAATAGGTAATGAGTTTGATCACCAAGCACATTGGAAAGCTAAACAAACCTTTTGGCCAAGACTTCTTTGGCCTTTGAGCATCCTGGATGATTTAGCTGCCTGTTCTGGAAAAAGCAAAGTAGCAGGATATGGAGCTTCATGCTGTAAATGGCCTTTAACAGACTTGATGGCTTTCTCATGTTTGTGTTTCATTTTGGTCAGTTTGCAGCAGTGTCAGTACCAATGGAAAATTCTGCTTTTCACTTCTCAGCAATGGCTCCTAAGTTCCTTAATGGAATATTTTGCACAGATTTGAATATTGGAATATTTTTTTAAGCAGATATTTCTCATTTGATGATTTACCACCTTTAGCTGTAAGTTTTTAGCTAATCTGTACTGCCTTAATTTATGGCTGGTTTTCTCATGTCATTATTTTCAGTTATCTGTTTGCCCTAGCACCCTCACTTTTATGTTAAAATATATTAAAGGGGCACTAACTGTGGAAGTGTATATGTATTAAAATTGGTGTTATGGTATTTAGGCTGTAGTGGACTGGACTTCTGATCTGGGTACGATTTTGGTTATACATTAATTTCTTACTATGTATTTGAAGTCAGTATTTCATATACAGGGTGTGCTGGAGTTGACAGTACTTGCACCACAGTTTTGTCAATATAGTACAGCCCTCATCTTGTTCAGTTCCTCAGAACAGTTCTTCATCTTTCTTGTTCCACAGGGTGTTGGCTTTTGCATGGAAATTTATCATTGTAAATTGGATAAGGGTCTCAGTATTCAAAATAATAAATATTGTGGATTAAATCTTCAAGACTTCTTTCAGACTAGTGCATGGGCCAGACACAGGCTGGACATGGTATTCTAAAAGATCACTGCCCATTTTCTGATGAAAACAAGAGGGAGCCAGGCCCCTCCATGCTGACTTTATTACTGCTTTTGTTAATAATTTAGAAGGGGAGAGTGCACTGGGCTTTCTGAAAACATCACTCCTATATAATCATGCTCTCTGTATGTCCAACCCTCTCACCCTTCCTGAATAAAGTGGCATCTGCTGGCCAGTTTCAGGCAGGTGTCACTGAGCTTGGCAGAAATGGAATTGTCTCTGGGGATCTGGAAGCTGTTGCTGTGAGCTGTGCAGTGTCCCTGGGAGTGAGCTGGGGGGGCTGCATGCAGGGAGGAGGTGCCCAGGCAGGGTGGGAGCAGGAGCCCTGCTGGGCCTGGGGCTGTGGGAGCGTGGCTGGCAAAGCCCACAGGCAGCAAGGTTCCAGTCCCTGCTCACTGAACAACTTCTGTTTTCTCTAAATCTGCCTCCTCGTGCAGAGGCTGCCCAGAGGAGGTGAGTACCTCAGTGAGTGCTACAAAGCAGCTGCTAACTGCCTTGGAGCCCCTCTGCATCCTTGCAACTGCCTCCTGAAAAGCTCTTCCTTCTCTCTGCCCCTCAGACTTCCTTCTCTTGCTGCTCTGCAACTGCCAAGCTTTGCATAGAGCTATTGATAAAGCCCAAGCCACCACGTTTTTGGTTCAGGATTTTTTAGTTTGTGGTTCTGTACTTTTATTTTTCTAGAAATAATTGTGTGATGCCTTTATGCAAAAGCTGTGCTATGAAATAAAAAATGATTGGGTTTTTTTAATCCCCTAAATAATAAAATTCTTCTCCCCTGGAATGTTAGGAATGGTGACAAGATTCTGGGAAATTGGATTGACTGTTTATGATAGGTGTCAGATACAGCCTGCAGAATGATGGAATGCTAAGCTTCCATCTAGGGGGCATCATCTCATCCTTGGCTGGTGCTCCTGTTCCTTTCTGTGTGTAGTTAGTGACTCCTGTGGAACAGCAGCTTCCCTAAGCCATGGTATCCATGTATGGCTTTCTAGCCATGTAGCAGTGCCTTGGGCATGGAGGTGCCCGAGCTGCAGAAGGTGAATGTTTGTACAAATGCTCAGGCACTGTTGCCATCCCTTGGGAATGATGCCAGGGATCAGAGTGCCAGTGTCAGTGCTGCTTTCAAGGGGATGGGTTGGTGTTGGTAACAGCTGGAACTCAAGGACTGCTGGAAATGCTCAGATTTATAATGACAACAAGAAAACTGTTGCAATAGGTTGGAATATTTATTACATTTCTGATGTGAGCTCATCAAACTGGATGTAATCAGCACTCTGCTCTGGGCTCCAGGATCTCGCAGGGCAGAATAACAGGAGGTAGGGCAGTGGCCTAAGAGAACATTTCCTGGGTCCTGTGAGTTAATTACAGTGGGCCATTGATTTAAGAAAGTGTTGAGAGAGGGAGGGAGTTAGAGCTGAGATTTGCAAAACTTACAGAGCAGTATGAGTGACTGTTTGTGCTGGTTTGGGTTTTTTCATTTACCAGCCACAACAAAAACCAAAACTAATTCCAAATCATAGAATAAATTCCAGTAGACATTTCTTGTTTAATGCAAAAATAATTTTTCATATTTTGTAATCCTTAAAAATGAATCTGAACATCAATGATGTATTTATGTATTTAAAAAAAATCAGAATGCTTCGGAACTTTGCCGTATATTTACAGCTGAGATTATTTACCAAGGTTGGCATACTGTAAGCTGAGACGAAATTTCACTTTCTTGTCCAAGACCTGTGCCTTGATCTTAAAGTATAACAGTTTTCTGTGTCATCACAGATCATGATATTTGTCTGACAAATAATTTGTCACATTATTTGTCAGATGTTTGCATTTGAAAGCCCCGTGGTGCTGAGGCCACAGAGCAGGAGTCAGCAGTGAAGCCTAGGATGGGTGCCTGAGCCTTTGTGTAACCGGTGCTTTGTGCTGTGGATGATTTGTGACCCTTGTGCTCCTGGCAGGTGTGTACCTTAACCAAGGAGGACAACAGGAGAGTGGGGGTGATCCCGAGCGATGAGCAGCTGCACGTGCTGCCTCTGTACAAGATCTCCCAGACCGATGAGTTTGGCACCGAGGAGGGCCTGGAGGCCAAGATCAAAGCCGGAGCCATCCAGGTGCTCACAGCATTCCCCAGGGAAGTGAGGATGTTGGCTGAGCCTCTCAGAGCTACCAAGAAAAAGAAGCCAGATACAAGGAGGACCCCGAGTGAAAAGCAGCCATTAATAGATAAAAAATATTCAACACCAGTAAAACTGAAAACTGAAGCCCCAGAAAATCTTGGCAACGCTTTGCATTGTTTAGGTGAGTGATACTTAGGAAATTCTACCAGTCTGTTCTGATTCCATGTTCTCCTACACATCTGATGGGAGGGAAAATCCCCTTTAAAATAAACTACTTGTATATTCTGCATTTTAGGGTTTAATGAACAAGTCACTGTAGCCAGTGTTTTCTCACGGGGCAGAAAAAAACCCAGGCGATGACCCAAAAATAGTTTGTTGGTAGTCTGTGAACACCTATGAAGCATTTTCAAATTCCCTTATTCTAATAAATAACGGCAGTTTGACCATCTTGAAAGAATGTTGTTGGAGTGTTGACCTAAATAAGCAATTTGAATTTATGTCACTTTGAAGTGCAAGAGCTGTGTTCTCCACTTGCTGTGGCAGACAATGCCTTTCTCAGAACCTGAGCTGTGACCCTTCCCTGTCAATGGCATGAACACTGCTGCCCAGCAAGAGCTGTGTAAAAACCCCAGCTTTTATCCAGTGGCAGTGCAGATTGTCCCTAGCAGGGCTGTGCAGGAGCAGGGCAGTGCAGGCTGCCAGCAGCCAGGGAGGTGCCAGGAGGCCGTGGTGGCTCCTGTGCCCATGGGCTGTGCAGGGCTGTGCCGTGCCAGGCTGGGCTGTGCCTGGTGTCACATCCTGGGTCAGCCCTCCAGGGGAAGGGCTGCTGGATGGGACTGGCAGTCCTGAGAAGCAGAAAAGAAGAAAGAGGTAGAAGAAGCCATGGACTTAAACTCTCTGATTAGCTGGTGAAAAATAAATACAATTAAAAGCACAGCCTGTTAGGAAGAAGAGAGGAAAACTAGCCCATCTGTTGTAATTTTGAATTTCATTTCATAAGAGACATCCAGACTGTCTTGGTTTGGAAAACCAGGTGCCTGCTAAGGAAGGCAGGAGCCTCCCCTGAAATGGAGAAAATGACACACCCCCCCAATTGCTGTAGATTTTAAATTAAGGGGCTCTCAGGCAACAAAAAATATGGGAGCAGGAAATAACAGTTCTTTAATAGGGAAGAAATTAAAAGGATAAAATAAACAATGGAGTGAACTAAAACAACACTGAGAGAGTCAGAACCCAACCTGACACCCTGTGGGTCAGGGTGCTGGCAGCAGTCCCATTGGAATTGTGGCTCAGCCCTCCTGCAGTGTCAGGGCTGGTTCTGCTGGAGCAGGGATCCTGGAGAAAGGTGCAGTCTCTTCCTCTGAAGATCCAGGGGAAGAGGCAGCTGCTGTTCCTCTGGGAAATCCCGTGGAGAAGCCGTGCTGGTGTTCCAGAATCTCCAGATTATATCCGGGTAGGAATGCTTGGCTCCTCCCTCTGGGCTCACATCTCCCAATGGGATGCTGTAGTTCTTATCAGCCATGCAGTGACATTCAATAGCTGTTATCAGCAGTGTCCCCCCAGAGGGAGGAGTGATTGTGATCACTCAGGCAGGGATAAGTAAAACTGCCCACTGGACAAAAGACAACTACCATACAGATGGTAATAGAAAACATCTTGCCTTGCAATCTGGAACACAGACCTATGTCGCATTTTTAAGGAGGAATAACAGGTAAATGTGTTTCAAAGAGTATCTGCATTTTGGGGGGATAACATTTAAAAAACAAATAAAATCCATTTGCTACACTTTCATTATTGAGTGCTGAGGGTTGTTAAAAGTTATTTTCACAGAACAGTCTCTCTCCTGAGGTGATGGAGAACGCCATTCTCAAATGCTGTGTTTAAAATCTTTAGGGCAGAGGCCTTGCCCTGGGGTGGGGGCTGTTAAAGTCATTAAACACTTTATGGTTTATTTCATAGAAAGGTTTTTAAAGAGTTGATGTGGCCTCCTCATGTCCCCATACAGCTTTTGGTTTCTGCATACTAACTATTGTGCCTGTCATTATCTCACTTTGACTTTTCTGCATTCCTATGGGAGGAATGTTTTTAATTAATCACTGATTTATAAATTACTAGCAGACAGAGTAGAAGGAAGAATTATGCTTCTACACTGTGTAAAACAATTAACTATTCTGTGTATTAAGGGAATAAAGAAACACTGTCAGTCCTCTATGAGAGTAAGCAAGAGCTCTGTGGGGTGCCAGCTGCCAGCAGAACACGTACAGCCATGGCAGGGCATGGTGCAAAGCCCAGCAGAGTGAGTGTCATTCTTTATTCCATGGGCTCTGCACCTGCCCATGATGAGAGGCAGCCCTGAGAGGAGCCTGTTCCCAGTCCAGCCCAGCAGAGGCAGCCGTGGCTGCAAACTGGTTCAGGGCTGACAGAAACTGAGCAAGGATGCCTGCACAGAGACCTGAAATAATGAGGCAATTAGATGGAAAGATGCAAGGCAGCCAAATCACAACTCAAAATCCATTTTATAAGGATGGGTTTACCTGGAGCATGTTGCCAGATACTTTTTTTTTAAAGGCAATTTCTGAGTCAGTTTTGGAATGCATGAGTCATTGTAATTCAGTAACTGTTTTTGCTGTGATGGACAAGATCCATAAACATGCTTTTTCCTTTGATCATAATGTGGGGTTAAGGCAGGTCAGAATTTTAACTGATTCACGGGCTGAATTTCAGACTGAATTTCATCAATTATGTAAAAACTGAAGGCCAGCAGTCAGCTGCTGGGAAGCATTTCTGTCGGCCTGGGCTGTGTGAATTGGGAATTAGTGGTTATTTAATTTTTTCTGTTTGTTTTCTTCATCTCTCAGTGAAATACCTTTCTATTTTATATACCAGCAGCCTGACTGGAAAAGGTTAAGGCATCAATTGAGCAAGGTTATTTTATATATATATATGTGTGTGTGTGTACATATATATATGATAAATATATGTGTATATATGTGATATATATAGAGAGAGAGAGATGTGTACAGTCATAGAGATACTCCTAGAAAGCTAAAAATAATCATTTTGAAAAACCTGTAGTCAATGTGCATTTTTCATGTTAGAAAGCAAGCATGCAAATATAAGAGAGGTATTTTATTGATTGAGAAGTGCTTACAACTTTGGTGTGCATTTTTTCTAGGGAACAAAACAGATGCTTTAAAACCTGGAATAAAAATGGAGACTTCCAACCACCTTTATGCCATGAAACATACTTCAAACACTACTAAAAATTGCTCTTTACTAAAGCAGTACACGGCTTCCTCCCCCTTTAAGGTGGATGGTTTACATCCTTACCCATCTCTCACACACAAGTCTGGCCTAAGTGCAGTGACTAATATTCAACAAGATTTTTCAGTTCCCTACGGGTATTTTGAATGCAGTACCAAGCAACCTCACGTGCCACCTTATGTTAACTGCAAGAGCTTTGATGTGTCAGTCAAAGATTATACTGGAATTGTGCTGAACGAGAAGGTGAACGGCGTGCCACCCGTTCTTCCCGAGGTCACTGCTCCAGGCCCCCCAGCCCACAAAGAGCCCCTGCCCACTATACTTGAACAGCAGCCAGACAAACAGCATTGTCAGCTTCAGCTGGACACCTCTGCCCCCTCAGAGCTGATCAGCTCCTGTGACTCAGCACTCCCACCAAGCTCTTTGGCACAGGATGCCCTCGGAACGGCGGCCGACTGCTCCCATGGATGCCCAGTGGAAAAGGGCAGCTCCCATGGGGGACAGAGCTGTGACTTTGACTGTGCTGATGTAAAGCAAAGCAGTGCACTGGGACAGGCAGCTGATTCTGAAGGAAAGGCTGAGGAGTTATGGTCGGACAGCGAGCACAATTTTTTGGATGATGACATTGGTGGAGTTGCTGTGGCACCTTCTCATGGTTCTATCTTAATTGAATGTGCGAGACGTGAGCTCCACGCTACCACACCAATTAAAAAACCCAACCGCAATCATCCCACGAGAATCTCTTTAGTTTTTTACCAACACAAAAACTTAAATGAGCCAAAACATGGTTTAGCCATGTGGGAAGCAAAGATGGCCGAGAGGGCGCGAGAAAAAGAAAAAGAGGCGGAACGATTGGGAACGGAGAACCCTGACCTGAGTTCCAGCAACAGGAAAGCAAAGCAGCCAGGTGAAAACAGAGATATTTTTTATGAAGACAACGAGTTCAACCAAATTCCATCCCGCCGAGCACTGACAGTGACCAAGGATAACGTGATCACAGTCTCTTCGTACGCCCTGACACGAGTGGCAGGGCCCTACAACCACTGGGCGTAGTGTCCGTGGGGCCCCGGTGCAGTCACACGCTGGTGCTTTCAGGTGCTGATACAGAACAAGCCTCGTGTCGTTTACTCTTTGCTCATCTCAACCATTTTAAGGCTGAGGTAAAAACAAAAAAAGGGGGGGGATTTCTTCTTAAACTGTGACTTTAACATTTGGTGGTGCTCAAGCACATTTTAAGCAAAAAAAAAAAAAAGTTGTATAGTTTTAATACATTCTAAAGAAAGATTTTGGTTAGGTTATTAACCTTGATTGAATCATTGAGTTTATTACCTGTAGGAATTTATATTTTGGTGCTTTAAATCGTCTGTTTACTACAAAAATCATTTATAGCTATTTTAACAGGTTCACATTTTATGGTGTTAAATCAAGTTATACAGTTATAGCTCTACACAGCTCTTGGTGCTTAACCACATCAAACAGTTAAAAATAAATAAGCTGAATTATTACTTCATGGTGCCATTGCTTTAACAACTTCCAACCATTGCTATATAGTCCAAATTACAGACAAATCTTTTAGAAAACCAACTAATTTTGTTCTTTAGATTCGTCAGTAGAATGAAGTTATTGGTAATGATGGCTGGAAGTTGTTTCTAAGCTGTAAATATATATTTTAAAAGCACTTTCTATTTTTAAAATTAACTTGAAATAGTATAGTATAAGGATCATATTGTCTAAGGTTTGTGCATACTCTCCAGAAGAAATGATTTTGTTCTTGCTGTGCAGAGTTCCATGGTGTTACAGGTGCAGGATGTGTGCTGACAGCATATGTGGTTGTTTTCAACTTGCCCTTTTTCACTGAAGATTTTATGTTGCATATAAACAAACAGTTATGAATTATAGAACCTTTTTATTCTTTTTCAAGAGAGTGTACAAACGTGAAAGAGGAGATGTCTGGTCAATCCGTGTGTTGCTATTGGGAGTTATGAATATTACCTGGTTTTTTAAGGCAGCATTTGTTATGGTTTCTTTGAGCAATAAGTGCATCAGTCTCATTTGTTTGCAGCATTCTAAGTTAACATGGCAACCAAATGTTCCTAATGCCTCAGGGGTAGGATTGTTTTGGGATAAAAAGTTACCCCCTAGAGTTGCCTTATTCTATTCTGATAGAAAAAAACAATTTGGGAAAAATACAAAGGAAGTGTTGGAAAACGATCAAATTTCTAATATTTCGCAGCAAAGTTTTTGTTAAGAATAA
Organism: Camarhynchus parvulus; assembly: GCF_901933205.1. NCBI lineage: Eukaryota > Metazoa > Chordata > Aves > Passeriformes > Thraupidae > Camarhynchus > Camarhynchus parvulus. The sequence goes on along the minus strand of NC_044576.1, from coordinate 1,158,131 downwards.
CCTATCTGTTATATTCACCTTTCTGATTTTGGTTTTTTTACAAAAATGTTTTGTAAATTTTTGAAGCCATTTATACATTTGACATGGAAAAGGTTGCATCCTTCCTTGAAATTTACGTTCTTCATTTCTGTTGAGAAAGTGACATATCACAAAATGAGTATTTGCTAAACTGGAGGAAAAACAGACACTCCATTGCTTTTAAATACTGTAGCATCCCACTCTTCTTTCTGATTCTCCTCTCCTATGTATTTCTTGTTTAAACTTATTTATTTAAACAAATTACCAAATGACAACATTAGCTAAGGACTGACCTCATCCTGCAACTTCTTCCATGCGAGCGGGCTGGAGGCAGGAGGAGCCCTGACCGCAGGCTCCCTGGTGCTGGATCAGGCCCGCAGCCACAGCTGTCCCCTCCTCTGCCTCAGCCTGCAGGCACAAGGAGGTCACTCTGCCAGTGTGGGAACATACTAATCATATACTTGATAAAATTATACTGTAGTGGTGCTGTCTAGAGGAATATGAACTATCTGGATCTGCTTTATTTAAAGACAAGGTGCTTTTTCCTTGAGAGCTGAAGTGCAAGAACTCCATTGCAGTTCGGTACGAGAAGTCCATCAGTGTTTGGAACACACAGAGCCAGTCAGGACCTTGGTGCTACAAATCCTTTGGTGCGGTGCAGATCCAGGAGACTCCTCTGGAGCCAGGGCTGGAGTAGCAATCACTATGTCATGATCCTGGGTTCAGTTCTGCAGATTCCTGTTCAAATTGACAAAGCTGTTAATGGCGGAGGATGGAGGAATTGAACCAGTTCTTTGTATCTTACCTATTTTAAGTAAAACCTGTAAAAACCGGGTATGCTGCAAATTTTAGTTCAAAGCTTAGTATTAGTTCAAATAGAGGATATGAAGGGATTGTAAATAATGATGAAACAGAACCAATATTATGCCATTGTTTTGTACCAGCAGTTTTATGCTTATTGACTATGTAATATACAGTATACATCAAATCATAATGGTATTTTGTGTGCCTTAGATTTCCATTTTAAAACTTGTGTATTTTTGGTGAGCCGAAGATGAGCAGGAATTGCAGCTGTCCATCCAGTCAGTGGTGCTGTACATTCCATAGCTGTTCAGCCATGTACTTGTCCCACCATGCAGAGATTCATTTCTTGGTTTCACTGATAGGCCTGACAGCTTCAGTTTCTGTAATGCTGTAAGTCAGCACTCTGGTGTGACAAATTTTCTACACAAAGTTGGTAAGCTACAGAGCCATCTCTACCTTTTAAAATGTTCATACCATTAAAGTGGATCATTTTTACTTGAATCTTCTCCTACAAATGCCCACATTAACATACTGGAAACTTCAGATAAAAATGTTCAATTGAAAAACCAGCAGCTTCCCTCTAAGTGAGGCACTGAAAGGTGGATCTAAAAGGATCCCTTCAAACAGGTAGCCCAGCTCTACCTTTCTTTGAAATGGCAATTCTAACAAAGAAATGTGTATCTTAACATAATTAATACTATTAACTGATAGGTGCTAAACTCACAGTTACTACTTCATTAATATTACTTACATGAGAGAAATATATCATCTACACAATAGCAGATCACCCACAGTGCTCTTTCCTTGGCTTTCACCTCAATTGCTTTTTCAACATCTCCTGCCTGGCAGGTTGGCCACTTCCACTTCCTGCTGTGATTTGAGAAGCTGATCCTTTCTGTTGCTGTACTGCAGTATAGAAAATGCAGCTATTTACTGCTTTTACAACTCTGTGCTATTTCTGGTAACACTTCAGGATATTTATCAGTCTTGTACACAAATTGCATTGTTTTCAGTAAGGTTATCATTTTATAACAGTGTTTGTCTCTTAAAATCTTCAGCTCTGTGGGTCTGTTCTTTCCTTTGCAACCCACACAACCACTTGTAATTTGCTCTTAGGTTTTAACCCAAGTCCTTCTTGGATAGCCAGACCAGGAGCTGGATCAAAAATGAAGGCAGCTGGCTTGGTCAGACCTGCATGTTTTATTTGGTTTCCATCAGCTGGCACAATGTTCTGGGTGAAAAACCTGCACATGGATGCAGGTGGGGGCTGGCAGTGGGGTGAGCTTGTCTTTGGATCAGTTCTTACAGTATGCCAGGAAAAACTGTCATGATCCAGCACAGGACAGCTCTGACTTCCCAGAGGAATTGTGTCTCATCCCTTTGTGCACTGGGCCCAGTACCACAACCCCACCTCCACTGGGAGGGAGGAGCAGGGCTTGTTTGACTCCCTGGGGGAGTCACTGCAGTTGTGTCCAATTAAACAGCGAATTTACTGATTTTTCACGTGCTGGTGTTATTGCAGGAAATAAAAAGAAATATTTCTATAAATGCTTTAGTCACAAGATCCAAGAAGCTTTTTAACTACTTACAAATACTTGCAGCTTCCAACCTGTAACAGTTGTATTCAGATTTTTTAAGGACTTTCTAAGAATCTTATCTGCTGGTGAAAGTCCTTGTGTTACCTATGACCGTGCTCCTCTAGATGTAGAACAGAAATAACTGTAGTTAATCTTGAGCAACGTTTTATGTTAAGCATGGGTAAGTGACAACTTGTCTAGTAGTCAAGATTCTTTCTAGCATACAACTGTATGGGTTTTTTAAAAGACCTTTTGAATTTCATTGCAGTATTAACTGAATATGGTGGATTAAATTTGGGTCCTGTTCACACTGCTGCAGCCCTGCTGACTCCAAAGGGCTCATCCATGAGGTTTTCCTGCAGTGTCCATGTTTAACTGGATGGATGTGGGCAACAGGTGACCAACATTTGTGCCAACTCAGAGGTCAATCTTGCTCTTTCACTTCCCATGTAGCTTCTTGAATGTTGAAATTAACTCCATTTATCAGGCAGTCACCAGCTTTGTAATCCATTTATGTATCTGGTTGTTTCATTTCCATAGAAATCCTGTAGTTTCTAGGCTAGCAGAAGGAAATGGCTGTGCTCTCAGATACAGAAAACTCAACTGCATGGCCACTTCCATGCTTTGTGTTTGTTAACACCAGTCACATTCAGGCAGTGTGGGACAAACTCCTTCTGGCTGACTGTGGTCACTGAAATTCAGGTTGGGATCTTTGTGATGTCTGCTCCATGAAATTGGGTTTGATTCCTTGTGTGAAAGCTGTCTGCCACTCTGTGAGCTGTGGTGAGCTGCTCCTCAGTAGCAATTAGAGATGAGGAGCAGTGCAGTCACTTTTGGGAATTCCTGCTTTATCAGGTGTTGATGTGACTTGCAGGAGGAGGTGTGGAGGGAATGTCTTTGCACTGATGATTGTGGCACCACGGTACTGCCCTGCAATGTCTGTGTCACAGCACTGCTGTGACCAGTGAGCCGGTTCATTGTGGGCATTAGGTACAAACTCACCCCTTTCCACAGTTCCTCCACAGGCAGAAATCTCCCCTTTGGTCTCTGCCTGCATAATGTGGTTTAAAAAAGCACCAGAGGAGGGAGAGAGTTGGCCCCCATTGTCAATGTACACAGAGAAACAAGGTAGCAAGTGCTGCTGTCATGGGCAGCCTGCTGCCCTCTGCCCCACCAGGACAGAGAGCTGCTGCTGCTGCTGCCACTCCATGGTCTCCAAGGTCCTTTCCAGCCTTGGTGATTCTCTGCACAGCACAGGTACATCACAGGCAAAGCTGTGAAGGTACAATCGGTTTTTGAGTCAGCCTTCTGTGTACATGTGGTTGCCATGGTACTTCTTTATACTAATACTTCTTTTGGTCCATCTGACTTTCAATTCAGTAGTTTATTTTATTTAGTCTGTGACAAACTTAACATTCTCCTTGAATCTAAACAGTGACCAGTGTCAGAAGTCTAGAGGATGTGGCTAGTTAGTCTTAACAATTCAGGAAATGGTTTTAGTCTCTTGTGGGATTACCTGATGTTTAGTCAGTCTTCACAAGTTGTCCACATTCTGCTTTAGGGTGTTAGTACAAAATTATAATTACATCAAGGAAGGAGTTTTACATTGGAGGTTTCCTGAAAGGCCAAGGATTTCTAACAGTAGAACCTGATCAGGCACCAGGCTACACATGGATCACTTCCCCTAAGGAGTGGCTGAATATGTGCTGTGTTTGTTACTTCTCTGTTAAAGACTTTTTGATTCTTTTAGAGAACAGGCAGAACTTTTTAATACTGTCACACACTTGACTAAATTATGAAGACTTAGTGCTATGTGATGTTGTGTTGTGTCTCTGAAAAACACTTAATATGGCTGGTGTGGATTAGTGGGTACCACTTTTACTCTGTGCAGGTGACACTGGATTCTCTGGCCACCTTTCTCCATGGTCGTTCCAAATCATCAGCTGTGCTCAGTTAGTGCTGGCTCACTTGCTCACCTGCTGCTGCTGGATGCTTTCAGTGCTTGTAACTGCCCCAAGAGTTTCTCCCTTCACAGATCTGCTTCAGCACTGGGCATGAGCAGCACTAACGGTGCCAGCCTGCCCGTGAGCCCCTGCACTCTGTCCTGCTTGGAGTGCAATCAGCCACCTCCACCTCAGCAGTGTCATATTGAGCTGTTCTCCTTGGACTCTCCCCTGAAATCCATTTATTTTATATCCAGTCCCCTGGAACAGGCTGCCCAGAGAGCCTGGGGATGTGCCCCATCCCTGGAAGTGTCCCTGGCCAGGTTGGACAGGGCTTGAAGTAACCTGGGGTAGTGGAAGGGGGGTGGAAGGACATGAGCTTTAAGGTCCCTTCCAACACAAACCAGTCTGATTCCTTGATCTTATATTCTGTATGTGACAGTTCCACGGCTTTTACTTCACATTTTCTCATACAGAGCCTAGAACATTACAGCTGGGATTTTTTTAAAGTCCAGTAGAGAGGGACAATTCATAATCTGTCACAGTCACTGTTTTCTTACTTTTTCTAAAATCAAATAATCAGTTTTCCAGTTAATTTTCAGATTTTTTGATGTAGTTGTTACAATCTGTTCTTGTATCTGCAAGTTGCCAAACAAAAGAGACTTTGCAAGGTGAGAAAACCATCATCCCCTGGGAAGGAAAAGTCAATCCTTCTCAGAGTACAGGATTTCTTCATGTGGGTTGCATCTCTGTGTCCTCTTGTTTTTTTGAGTCACTTTTAACATCTCTGCTCCATTCCTGACACCAGACAGCTGCTGCAGCCCCTGCATGATTGCAAGAGCAGGAGTGTTTCTTTACATCTTCTTTAAACCTTAGCTCAGTCTTTGTGAGATATCCAGGTATTATGTATATTAAATGCCTGAACTAACACAGGACTGCTTGGAAAAAATGTTCTTCCTCTGTGGCAAAAAATGGAATTGAAGGAACTTGAGAAGAAAATAATTAAGGTGGTTACTGCCTTTTATTGGAGTGTATTGAGGTGGCAGCACTGCTGTTTCTTTGTCTTTCTGAGAATTAAGACTTTAGGATTTTTTCCAATCCAGTTCCCCAGTTGACCATCCCAACAATTGCTCATGGTGCTCAACCATGTTCTGCTAAGCTTCAGTTTTAAAAGATACAAGATGCTTCTTGGTGCTGTATCCTTCATTCCTCCAGACAATGGATTTTCCTTTCTTCTGCTGGGCCATATATATGGCATTTTTCCACACACACTTCTGTTCCAATGCCAGAATCTTCCAGCAGCATCCCTGCATGAGTGCAGGACTGGGGTGCTCAGTACCTGAAGGTGACAGGTTTGGCGTGACACCAACGGTGCTTTTGTCAACACCCTGCACACCTCACAGACATTGCTCCCAAAGTCACAGAGCCCAGGTGTAGCTCAGAAACTGCAGCTGTGGGCAGGACAGGTTTGGCATTTCAACTCCAGAGTTAGCCCTTCGAGCAGCTGAGCTGTGCTCCAAGAGGGGCTGGTGCACTGGGGCCAGGGAACTGCTGGTTTTGATGTTCAGTAGTGCAGTTGTTGTCACAGAACCTTTTAATGCTGTCGTGGAAAGTTTTGTGACCTGATCAATATTTTACATGTATATCTGTATTTTTATTATATTGTAATGGAAAAAGGGTCTAGGGTTTGGGAGTTGTCTTAAAGTAAGAATGGAGGCCCTGATTCTCATTTATACTACTGTCCTTTGCATTGCTTTGGGAGGATAAAGGGGCCCTAAATGGATCTCACTTTGGCTTACATCCTTTGGGGTATCCTTCACACTGATCAGAGGATAAAAGGTCAGTAGTATAAATAAAAACAGTTATCAAATGACTGATTTGTACAATCATCTGAAATTAATTCCATGGTATCCTTACTGTGCACATACTGGCCAGTAACATCCAGATTGTTCTTAGTTTAGAAATACAGGTTGAACAGACCTGCTTGGGTTTTACCAGGTTTTAAATATTTGCTTATATTGGCTGTCCTTTGCCCAACACTGTCTACAATGACAATGTGCTAAAAGATTTGTACCTCTAGGTAATGGCCAGCCCAGAAATCTCACAAAATTATCCAAAATGCTATTTTTATGGTAGTTCTTAAAATACTTGCTACCCTTTATCATAACTTGGATCCCTTTTACTTGATGATATAAACTGGGGTTGTGACAATCTACTGAACTCCCTTCTGTCCTGACTTCACCCCCAGCAGAGTGTGCAGTGCTGTGTGCTGGTGTCACACCCTGCTGAGTTTGGGGACACAGAGTTAAAGCCAACACCTTCTGCCTTCCCTGCCTGTGGTGCTACTTGCCAGGGAGAGCCCTGGCATTGCTCTGCATGCCTGAGTCCTGCAGAGCTCCCCTTGCTGCCCGTGCAAGTTCTGTGTCAACAACAGCCCCCCTGCATTGCAGGGATGCAATGCCAACTTCTCCTTCAAAAAAAGTTTGAGGATAAGGAAATATACTGGAAATATATTTTCCTTCTGAAATTTTTACACTGCAGTGATGCTGCAGAGCCTAATGAGAACAGATTTTGTACCAGCTTTGTGAATGCCTGTCCAATCCGTGCAACTCAAAAGGCAGCAGCTGAACTTCATGAAACTCTTGTCCTCTAAATGAAAAAATAATTGTAGTCAAGAAGAACAAATGGGATATCCCAGTACTGCTAAAAGAAAGGCAGTTCTAACCAATGCAAACATTCCTACATTTCTGTTTTTAAAGTGAATTATTCTATGATTATTTGCTCAGTTTGGAAGAGACAGCTCTTCATAATGTGACAGTTTTCACGCCAGGTCACAAACAGTGATCAGAATTTGCTGTCGTTAAGAAAGAACCTGAATTTGTAAGGACATGCTGGACTGACATGCAGTGGCTAATGAACTCCTTCCTGCTTTGGGGACATAACAGATTATGCCAAAGCAAAAGAAAAAAAAGTCATGGGTTTTTTTCCTTCTCTCTTTCTTTTTTTCAATCTTTCTTTCTTTCCTTGGGATGCATTTGATATTTATTTTTCAATAATTTGAGTTTGAGGTTTTCTTCCCAGTTACCAGCGTACTGTATTGAAATCTGGAACATAAAACTAACATTTTTAAGCAAAAGGTGATGTACAGGGAGAAAAAAATCAGAAAGAAAAAGCACTTCATTATGTCACAGTATTTACAGGAGAAAGTGTAAAAATTACTTCTTTTCTCAAAAAAACAAAAACATTTGGGGCCTGATTCTTTCCTAGTGTAACTGAGCCCAGCTCCCTGAGGCTGGTGGAGCTGAGCAGAGTTAGGCTAGCTGAGAAACTGAACCTTAAAATCTTCTTTGCAGACAAGGGAACCCTTACCAGCAGTACTTGAAGACTTGTGAGTTGTGACTGCATGTTACTTGAAAGATCTAATTAAGCTATGTTTTTTGGTGCAAGCAGTTGTTGTACATGATTTCATGTTTATGTAGCAAGATGCATTGAAATGTTGATACTAGTATTGAAACATACATGTAAAAATTGTCGTTGTGGAAATTGTCTGTTCTGTTCTATTTTTCTTGTGTGTCTCATCTGTTTAGAACGTAAACTTTCTTTTTTTTTTTATTGTCCTAACTGAATAAGGCTAAATGAATACTGTAATTGAAAATATATTTTAAATCTTGTCATGAGTTTTTAAAAAGACTATTACAAATTGTATCATTCCTGATTACACAGAACTTTGTGGGTGGTTTTAAATAAATTTTATACTTCTATTTTGCACTTAGTCGTCTAATTTTTCTTTCCTGCTCTTAGCAATAATAACCACTGTCATGTGTAGAAGTGTATTTGTTAATTAGCAATACCTAAAGGGGCTTCACCCAAAAGGTCAGCAGGTTCTGCAGTGGAAAGGGACAGGCCTAAAACCAGTCCCTGTTCTCAGTCTGCCTCTGCTTGAGGCTGGACTGACCTGTGCCCAGAGCAAGAGAAGCAGCCAGAAAATCTGAACTTCATTTTCTGACTGAAAAGGACAAAACAGTTTGTGAACACATCCGTACAGGGCCTCTTTTTGCTGCCTGTCTGGCAGAGCAACTTATGGGAATCACTTACTGTGGCATTTAACTGCAGCCACTGGAAATGTTTTTATCAGGTTTTATTTGCTGCAAATCAGAGGGTGTGCTTGGGGCCTTTCCCTCAGAACAGACCTCAGCACCAGCCTGCTTCACTGACATCGTAGTGCACAGCAATGCTAAACAGAGTCCCTGTTGTTCAGGTCTGAAGGAAAGGAGGAGTACAACTCTGCTCATACTTGCTTCTTTTCCTTCTCCAGTATGTGCAGCAGCAAAACAATAAACAAAAATAATCTTCCAGGTAAGTGGAATCTCCTAGAGAGCAGAAGACTGCTGGTCTCCTCTGGCTCACCAGTGCCCTGGAAAGGAGCTCCATTGTGTGGTGTGGTCCGTGCAGTTCCTGGGGGATGGATGTGACCATCCAGCAGGGAGCTCTCACCCCTGGGTGAGCCGCTGTCCTGCAGGACAGTCCCTGCCGGGCTTTGACAGCAGCCTCTCCCTCCCCAGCTGCCCCAGCCCTCTCTGAACTGCCCTGTCAATCCTTGTTAACAGTCTCACCTTCCAGGCTTCAGTGGCACAGTCAGGAGCCCCCAGCACGGTGGCCTAACACAGCACAAGGATTTCTAAAGCGCTGCAAGCCTTGGGGCAGGCCCAGGAGCAGCATTCCTGGGGAGGAGCTTTCCCATTCCCCACTGTGAGGTGCTGCCCGCCCCTGGGCTCCCCTGGCACTGCCCTGGGCAGGGCTGGAGTGTTCCATGGGAAGGGGTCAGAGCAGGGCTTCACCTCTGCCCTGTGGGACAGAGCCAAACCAGCCTGAGCTGCCCTGGCATCCCTGCTGCTGCCAAGGGGAGCCAGCACCTGGAGCTGCCTCCAGGGCTTTCTCAGTATCCTGGAGTTCTGATACACATTATGCAAGGTAATCATATGTTAATGTAGTACAGTTGGTTGCTTTGAAATTTTTAAGCCTTAGATTGCAGTGCCTACTGAAATGGTGTTAATTGTTAACAATTAATTAAGCTGCAAAATGGGCTTTTTTTGCTGGTGCTACAGTTACAAGTTTTCTGGAGTACTCCTGCACTGCTACACATCATGGAAAACCAGGATTTGCTGTTCAACAGTGCTAATGTTGGTTCCTGCTGTTGATAGGTAATATTTAACACACAGGATTAGTTTACATTCAGAAGGGTATTCATCAAAATATTGGGGTTCCTGTGCACTCTGTATATCAGAACAGAACATTCAAATGTGATTTAAACACAAGCAAGGTAATGCTTCAGGGAGTGTTTTGGTTCAGGATGCAGCCTAGATAGTCTAAAATAAAATACCAGCAATCCCCATCTGTATTTTTAATCTTAGACAAACTGAAAAAGTATTTAAAATGTGGGAATTTAAACCCAGCTATTTCAATAACCATTGGCTGGAGCACAGTTCCCAAGATGGGCCTCCAGTTCCATGTCCAGTCTGTTTGCTTCTGGATACTCTTCTGTGACACATACCACTAACACAAAATCCTTACATTCTTAGCATTGGAATTCTTGAAAATATCCATGTCTTTTTACACCAGGCCAAACATGACGTACAATCCTGCTGTCCCATGTGTACATCTCCATTTGTAACATAACTGGGCAATCCTTTCATGCTGTTTGATCCTAAAGGAGTCCTAAATTGCAGATGGAGGCATGATGCAGCCTTTTTCCAGCTCAGAACAGTAAACCCCTTGTTTCCTGTGGTGTAAGAAGTCAGCAGTTGGGTTTCTTGTGACCCCTTTGTTTCACACACAGGCTGTTTCTGCAGGAGCATGGCTGAGTCCCTTCACTGGAGGAATCCCTTCAGGAGTGAAGCACTGAGCCAGTGCCTCACCAAGCAATCAGTGCTGGGCCCCAGCTCACCTCCAGCACAGCAGAAAGCCCTGTAAGGACTCGCCTGGATCCTTTAAGGGTGGGAGTTGTTGATTTTTTGTGCTCTTCTGTGAGGGTAAGAGGCTGTGAGTGGTTCAGGTGTGTCACTGCATAACAATCCTCCTTAGGCCACAGCACTGCCTAGGCAGGCACTCACCAAAATTCAAAAAAAGAAAGCCCAAGGGTGCTGTGTGTAGAGTGCTCTCAGCAGGCCTGTCAGGTGCCAGGGGCTCTGGAACCCCCAGAGAACACAGAATTCCCTTCATGTGCAGCTGCTGTGGCACCTGAGCAAGCAGCAGAAATCAGTTTTAGTGGTGTCCTGTGCTGTCTTAGCTCAGTCTTTGTGAGATATCCAGGTATTATGTATGTTAAATGCCTGAACTAACACAGGACTGCTTGGAAAAAAAGATGTTCTTCCTCTGTGGCAAAAAACAGAATTGAAGGAGCTTGAGAAGAAAAGAATGAAGGTGGTTCCTGCCTTTTATCAGAGAGTATTGAGGTGGCAGCATTGCTGTCTGTCTGCCCTTTGCTGTCCCTTGCCTGGCTCCTGTTGCACACAGAGGCTCTCGGGCTGCTCCCTGCTCCTCCCGTCCATGGCAGCCTGGGAGTTAAACTGGCAGTCTGTCCTGCACCAGGAACTGCTCTGTCTGTCTGTCCTGCAGACGGCAGGGGCTGAGCACTATTGTAGCGTGAAGGGAAATGTCTTCTCAGCCCTCCATCTCCTGCTTCTCAAGCAATGGAGCTGAAGTTTTGAAGTGGTCAGGATTGTTCTCCTCACAGCTCCCCTTTACTGCCTGTGTACATTTGTACCTTCACTGGGCTCTCCTGGGGATGGGCCACCCCTGTAAGGAGAGACTGAGAACCTTTTCTGGGTGTGCATCAAACCCACACACCTGAGAAACAAACCCCACACCTGAGAAACAAACCCAGCACACCTGAGAAACAAACCCACACACCTGAGAAACAAACCCAGCACACCTGAGAAACAAACCCCACACCTGAGAAACAAACCCAGCACACCTGAGAAACAAACCCCACACCTGAGAAACAAACCCCACACCTGAGAAACAAACCCCACACCTGAGAAACAAACCCAGCACACCTGAGAAACAAACCCCACACCTGAGAAACAAACCCAGTGCTGCCCTGAAGGTGCTGAGGGCTTGATCCCAGGCAGGCTGGCTAAGGAAAGAGGAACCTTTGAAATGAAAGGCCCCTGCTCCTGGGCAAGCTGAATTACATCTCTCTTTTTTTTATGTGATCTTGTGAAAAATGCCAATCACTTGGTTTTGAAATTTTAAAATTTTAATAGTAATAAAATGGTTATAAAAATAGTAATGTAAGTAGAGTAATAAAAATTTGAAAATTTGGATTAGGACAATATGAGACAATAGAAACAAAGAGTTACAGATGTCTGGGTACCTTTTCTGGGCCAAATAAGCCTGAAAAAGGCCCCATGTTAACAGAGGATTAACCCTTAAAAGCAACAGCCTGTTGCATATTCATATGCTTCATATACGATGTATAAATTTTATTCAAACAAAGAATTTTGTTTGGTCAGTGTCAATTTGTTTTTTAAATTTCAATGGCGACTTCAGGGCTGAGCAAGGCAAGAAGAATTTGAACAGAGAGCAATAAATTCTTTTTCTCTGAAAGATTTAGGGGTCTTGTGGCTGCTATCTGGTGTGAGTCCTCTCTTAAAAAAGTATCTTAGTATAGTTTCTATTTTAACACCATGTTATAACCTAAAACTATATTTAACACACTACTAAAAAATTAATACAGCATCATTTTCGAACACAACACATATAATATTCATTTGAATATTTGTAAAAAGCCAATCATAAAATACACATTTTTCACACTCTTCACAGATCACAGAGCTCCCCAGGCTGGTGGGGACCCCAAACCATCACATTTTTGGTGGAAAACAAAGCCTAGGTGGGATTTCCCAGCACCTGCCCAGCTGTGTCTGGAGAACCTCCAGGGATGGGGTCTCTCTCAACTGCTCCCACTGAAAAAAAATTCTCTCTTTTATCAAGAAGAAAAATTTCCCCTGTGCTTCTGGTGTCTATTACCTACAAAATAATTAAGTATTTATTTATGCCATGACATTTTTACTCATTTAAAACTCTGTCAAAAGTTTGTTCTCAATGCACTTAATTTTATTGCAATAAAGCAGACCACAAAAGCTTTTCTGTCCTTACCCTGGGACTCTTAAAAACAAACAAACAAACAAACAAACAAGCAATTGTTGCTTGCAATCAGCTAAACCTGAGCAGGTTGGTTTAATTCTGTTACATCCTTCCTGTATTCTTGAGGGGTCTGGCCAGGTCAGAATATATATATAAAATATATATATTGTCAAATACTTTGTACAGCAGCATGCAATAAAGTTCAGTTTTTTGTATTTATTATTAAATTTCAGTACTGTTTGGAGTGTTGGTTTTTTTTCCCAACCAAAACTAAGCCTTTACCACATTTCCTTCTCCATTTTTCTTTCCTAGCAGACATCTAAGACCAGAAAGCTGGAGCAAAAATTCACTTTATGGGGTTTGCCTCCTAATTTGTATCTGTTTCTCAACCTGCCTCATTATTTTAAGGTGATTTGTAGAAATCTCATGTATTTCAGACCTGAATTTTGGATTAAATTGTCCAATGCACTTAAGAGAGAGTCTGGGGGCCTAGAATGATTTTTAACAACCAAGAGCAGAAGTGCAGATATTTTTCATTGCCACTTCCAGTACAGCTGGTTTTCATCCCAGCAGCGTGGTTTGGTTTGAGCAGAGGATGCAGAGACCTCAGCAATTCAAGAGGAATCATTGTTGTGCTAAAAAAGGCAGGGGCAAAACCCGCCAGGTAATGGCAGCAGTGTGTACCTGGGGAGGGAAGCACCAGAAATGTTCTGCCCGAGGTACAGGAATCAGGGCTGTGGCTCCTCTGGCCTGCTCAGGCTTCTTTATCCAGACGCCCTCCTACAAGATAACCCACCTCACCGCGAGTTTGATGTTGCTGCTTCTCAGGATTTTATTCCATCACCAACTTCTGTTTTTAATGGCAATGTAACGCGTCAAAGTCCTATTTTCATTCACGAAGTGCTGACAGTGTCAAATGTAGGTAGGAATTAATGTCTCTTATCTCCTTCAAAACGAACTCTTGTGAAAAACTATTTATGGGATGGAAAGCTGTTTGTAACAAGCCAAGGGCAAGGGTTCGATCAGTGCCTACGTGAATCGGTCACTCAAAGAGCTGGACTCGACGATCCTTTTAAGTCTTGTCCAGCTCAGACTAAGAAAGAAGAGAAATTACTCTTGCCCAGAACTCCTGAACTGCTTACTGCACTGATCCTGGCTGCAATCGCCGCCCCAAAGCATCTTAAGAGCTTTGATGCGTCTGTGGCGCGTCTGCTCTGCCCTCACCTCAGCCGACCCCTGTCCCCCACTGCCCAGCCGGAACGTGCGTGCCGGCTCCCGGGGGGCCGCGAGGGGGCTGAAGGTGCCCATTTCGGGCCGCGATGGGGCTCCGCGGGGTGTGTGTGAGCACTGCCAGCCCTCGGTGGGGCGCAGGGGGCCCGCGGAGAGAGCCCCGGCAGCGCCGGGCCCGCGGCGCCCTCAGGGCGCTCCCGCCGCAAGATGGCGGCGCCGCGGCCCCGCCCCGCCCGCCTCGCCCAAGATGGCGGCGCTCCCCGCCCCCGAGCGCGCGGGCCCCGCACGCGGCCGGGCCGGGCGCGCGCCGCCTCGCGCGGTCGCAGCCGTGACGTGGAGCGGGACAGAGGCGCATGCGCGGGGCGGGCGGCGATGGCGGCGGCGGGGCCCGCGCGAGGTACCGCGGGCGCGGCGCGAGGGGCCGGGGGGCGCGCGGGGCCGGGGCTGCCCCGGAGCGGGGCCGGGCCGGGCCGGGCCGGGCCGGGCGGGGGCCGCGGGGCCGAGCGGGGCGGCGGCGGCAGCAGCGCGAGGAGGAAGGAGGAGAAGGAGGAGAAGGAGAAGGAGGAGGGGGAAGGGGCGGGAAGGCCCCGCTTCCCGCCCGCCCGGCCCGGCGCCGCCGCCTCCGCCTCCCTTTGCCTTTCTCCCGTGCGGCGCTTTCCGGCCGGCGGCGGGGCCCGCGCACGCGGCCGGGAGCGGAGCCTGCCCAGCGGGTAAAGGAGCTCGGGCGGGCCCCGGAGGCGGGGGCGGGCGGGAGGCGGCGGCGCCGGTGCGGGCCCGGCTCGGCCCGCGTGGTTCCCGGGCCCGGCCCGGCCGTGCGGGAACGCGAGCGGCGCCCAGCGCTGCCGGGCACGGCCACAGGAACAAACAGCGAATATAAACTCTGCGTTCGCACAGCCGCCTGTCCCTCGCTGCCTGGGAACGCGAATGCGCTTTTGCGTCCCATTTCCAAGAAGTGGGAGATGGCGATTGGGCCTTGGGGAAATAAAATAACTTGCCTTACAACTTTCTGTGTTCCCCATGCGCGACGCATGTTGCTCACCAGCCTTTAGGGATATAAAACTAATATTTCGAGACTTTTTTTTTGTTTTTTCTTTTCTGGTTTTGAGATTTGGTGGTTTTTTGTTTTGTTTGTTTTGGTTTTTTGTTTATGTTTGTTTGTTTGTTTGGGGTCGGTTGGGGGTTTTTTTGGTTTTGGTTGTTTTTGTGGGGTTTTTTTTTTTTGGCCCAGAATTAAAATAGCCTGCCGGTATTTGTTTCAAAGACTGCAGCTGCGCTTTATTTTACTAGATTGCAGTTACGGAAGATAGACACCCGGGCGATTCTACCTTCTGCCATGGCTCAGTTTGGAGGACAGAAAAATCCCCCTTGGGCTACTCAGTTTACAGCCACTGCGGTGTCTCAGCCAGGTCAGTTTACACTCGGTGTTTGAGCCCTGACAGCTCGGGGATTTGGAGATTCCATACTTGGCTATGCACTTCAGAGTGGCACGATGCTGACTGACTCATTTAGGCAGTTTAAATCGGGAGATTTTTCCCACAATGGAGACTTTAAAAGTCATTGCCTGATGCTCTCTGTTGGTTTTATTTGTTATTTTGTTTTCTTAAGGGATGTGAGTAAAATCCCGTGTGAATTTGTGTTGATTGTTTCAGTCAATAAACAACATATCCAATTAGTCATACTCCAAGATGTGTAAATCAAATTATCTCCTATTAAATTACATGGTTCTGGACTAAACAATATCAGCTCTAGTAAAGTGTTACAGATTTCTTAAGCGCTGCCTGAGTTTCATTTCCTGGGCAGCCTGAATCAATGTTTACAAGCTATTTTATTAATTTGTTTTATTAATGGATTAGATATAATCCACATACTGGAAAGTTCTCTGAAATTTGTTACTCGGGTGGGAAGGGGGGTATTTATTTTTTGATGCTGAGTTAGAATTCAAAGGTCCCTGTAACCAGAGGTATTACCCTAATAATGGCAGAGAGTTTCCTTTGATTTAGCTGAGAAGTGTTATTAATTGCAAGGCACTGGTTAAAAAACCTGTCTGGCTCCATTTGCACGTTGGCTTACAGCACAGAAGGTTTGAGGCAAGGATGTGAAGCTTGATGCATGATGAATTTTGGTGCTTCCATTTCCAGTTCTGGAGCGCCTTGTGCTTTTCTTGAGTACAGAAATTTGTGAATTAAGTGTTGGAGTTGTGTTGTGCAGCGTGAGGAGAGCTCAGCGAAGCTCAGAAGGTTCTGGGTTTGACATGAAGTTCATGTCACAGCTCCCTTGTCAGTGGCGGCCTGGCAGAGGTTGGGAGTGTGTGACATTTTTGGAGGTGCATCTCTGGGCTGGGAATCCTTCTCCTCTCCTGACTCAGTTCCTTCCCCAGGGTGAATCCTGTGCCTGCAGTGTTTCCCATGGGCACTGCTGCACCCACGCTGTGGATCCCAGGGAGTCACTCACAGCCCTTTGTCCCCTTGTGCCTTTTCCTTTCCCTCCATGCCCTCCCTGCTCCTTCCCTACCTAAACTGCTGCTGTCCCTCAGCAGCTGCCCACAGGCAGTTTTCCTCTGTTTCTCTGAATAGCTCACACTTCCCTTATCCAAATGGCTCTGTCTCCTTCTGTGAGAAAATCCCTAACAGCTGGAAAGGGTTGGGAATGTGGAGAGACAAACTTTGCTTTGGTTCTCATGTCAGGCTGGGGGAGGCACTGGAGCAGTCAGAGAATGGGAGCTCCTGGGCTGGATTGTTCTGAGGCTTCAGGAATAGTGGGGGAAGGTGGAGAACCAGCTCCATAGCCTGCTCCAGAGGGAAAGCTGCACAAAACCTGCCAAGGGGAGGAGCTGCAGTCACCTTAGAGCTTGCTGAGGTGGGAGCAGGAGGGGGGTGGATGGAGCATGCATCACCCTCTGAGCCCTTTTCTTGTGCCTCTGCCTGGGCCAGCCACTCATGGGCCTGCTTAAACTAGATGAGGTGCAGATGTAACTGGGATGGGACTGCTACATCAGTTGCTGTGAGAGATTTTTCACCTGCAGCATCTGCAGGGGTTTGTGGCTGTTCATCTGAGCCAGCAGCACCTGACTCAAGCAGGAGAGCCACTAGAGATGTAACATTTGGTTGCACTTTTACCTTCTTCTGTGCTAGCTCCATGTTCCTTCCTGTTCTGGTGTCGTCCTCACGTGTTGGTGTCCTTTCCTGTTCCTGCTGCAGTGCAGGCACCGTGTCTGCATCCTCTTTCTTCCCCTGAATCCAGTCCCTGGCGTTCTTCTGCCCAGCTACTGTTTTAAAGTACACACTTGTTCCCCTGCTTTTTTAATTTTTAATACATACAAAGAGCACAGGGAGCATCCTTTGGAAGGTGAGCAGTGCTCTTTGGCACTGCTGGGAGCTGAAGAACAGTGTTTGTGCTTGAACTTGCCCCTTTCAGAGTGAAGTTGTGACCTTCCAGGGAGGCTGTACTCCCAAGGAAGAGGTGCTGTCAGCTCAGGTGTGCTGACCAGCCTCACCTGCTGCTCACCTGTGCTGCCCCCAAGAAATGGTGCAGATTGGCTTATCCTTGTGAACCTCAGTGTCAGTAAACTAATTTTAAAAGCATCCTTTCAGAGGGTTGGCCAAAGCTGTTACATGTATTTATGCATGCCAGCTGTTTTTATCCAAGTGCCAGGTTCCTTCTCCAGAGCTTTGAGGTGCTTGGGTATGAGGGAAGGAGATCTGGATTCTTGTGACACAAATAACATGATAAATAGGTTTTTTTCAAGCTGTCAGAAGCAGTGAGTGATGGTGTCAGAAACCCAATTTGATTATTACAAAAAAGGTAGGATCAGTGTTGGGGGTGTGTGGTTTTCATTGTTTTGGTTTTGGGATTTTTTGGTGGATTTTTTTTGATTTGCTGCTGTGGAGGCTGTGTTGGCCATCCCTGGTGAAGAAGTAACTAAATAAGTTACAGCTCTTAATTGTTAAGGTGTGGCACACTGGTTGTGGACTGAGGGCTATGCAATGTCTGTGATCCCTTTGGGAGAATTTATTTATTACTCTCTGTGGAATTAGAAGAGGGATGGGCAATTCCAGGTGCCAGCAGAGACGGATGTGTGAAGGGAAACTCCTACATAGAACACAGTGAATTTTTGTCTGCTCCTCATCTCATGCTTTTGTGCATCACAAGACTAAAACCAGAATAAAGCCCCCACCGTGGTGGTTAAGCATTGTTAAAGAATAAATTGAATCATGCCTACTACAGAAAATTGCTTTAACTTGCATAATGATGCAAAGGAGAATTCCCTCCTCCTCTCTGGCTCTTCATTTTTGGCACCTCTGTGGTTTGTGTCACAGTGCTTGCCCTGTGCTGTTCATGGGCTGTGATGAAAAGCCTGGTTTTATAGAGCTGTGCTGCTGGAGGAGTCCTGGCTCTGCTGTGTTCTGCCTCATTGGTGGTGTTGTCCGTGCTGTGTCAGGATTTAATTGTGTTGGAGTTAATTAATTAACTTATTGTTATTAATAATTTATTTGTAATTATCGATTAGCTTATTATTAATAATAATTAAATAAAAGAATCAAGTTAGTTACTGAGTGGTGCAGCTGATGGAGCTTGGTCCTGTTTTGCTGCTGGCCCTGTGGGGTGGCTGCAGCCCTGTGCAGGGACAGGGTGAGGATGTGCTCAGTGTCATCCCCTGAGGAGCAGGAGCTGGCACAGTGTGCTGCTGCCTCTAAGCACGTTTGTCCCATGGCAAATAGGCTGAGCCTGCTTTCCAGTGTGTGCCTGTTCAAGGAGTGGTTTTGGAGTGGCTTGTGTGATGTTTGTATTGCAAGTGTGTGAAGCTTAAAGAAACTTGCAAGGCCAAGGACCCAATCTCACCATTTCTGACAAGTGTGAGCAGTGTCCCAAGCCCTACATAGGGTACTCTTTACTGTAATTCTAATAAACCTGTGTCACTGGCCAAGGGGACATCTGTAGCTATGTATTTTGAAGATGTTTCCCTAACTTCTAGGGACCTTCAGGGTTTAGGGGTAGGAAGAGGGACTGCTATAAATGCTGTCTTTGTGTTGGTTGCAACAGCAATGTCCATAGGCTAACCCAGAGCTGCAGCCTGGGAGCCCAGCTTCTGTGTGAGCCCTTCCAGCTGGAGGTGCCACACAGTGTTTGGTGCCAGTGGGGGTTGTTTGCCCTGCATCTGAAGGAAGGCATCTCCATCACTACTTACTGAGATGATTACAAATCCTGAGAAGCTATTGTTTGCCACTGCACATGCTTGTGGCAGTCAGATGTGAATTGCAGACTCAGTCTGATTCATTCTCTGTCTCTTGTTTTTCTGTGTGATTTTTCCTTTTTGTTCTCTTTCTTTTTTTTTTTATTTTTAACTAGTAATGCAAACTCAGTTGCCTAATTAATTGGAGCCTGTTTGACCAAGACGAGTACACAGATGAAAGGCAGTCAGATGAAAGTCCTGGAATACTTTGGGGCAAATCAGTGGGAACAAGATCCAGCTTTGAAAAAGTTGTTACTACAGGTGTTATCTTGTGAGAGGATCTTGGCTGCCTTTTGTCTTTGCCCTTTCTCAGTAGGTTGATCTGCAGTGTTGTAGACTATAGATACCCAGTTAATATTGAATGCTCAAAAAGTGACAGTAGAGATGGCAAAATTTCTTGGTTTTCCTTAGTTGACAAAATGGGATAAGGGTCTTAGGATGGGCTGGGAATTGCTTGAGATAATTCTGGGTTATGCTGAAGTGGAAATTGCCATAGTGAAGCTGAAGAGCTGAATAGTCCCAAGATCTGGTTTTGGGAGTAGGCATTTTTGTTGGTACACAAAGTAGGAGAAAACTTGTGAAATTTGCTTTTGGTAACACTTCCCAACTCCATCCCCCTGTGCTGGAACAACATTAGGATAGAACTTTGGACTGAGTGACAATAGCTGGCATGGTCACACATGTTCAAAGGTAACAGCATGCAGCACATTTCTGCACTAATGGGAATTTCTGCTCGGCATGTGGAAGTCAGAGGAGAAAGATGAATGCATTGACTGAGCCAGCAAAGTGTTACAGCCAAGAAAAGTGAAAGTTGTCCCAGGATACAGCAGCAAAGCTTGTAAATTAAATTTAAAGGTCTGTTTAAGGTGTGTTCTGTGAGACAGTGGTGAGGATCCAGTTGAGGGTGTCCTGCTGGATGGTCCAAACTGCACATTCAAATTGAAGCTGGGTGATCAAGCAGGAGGCAAGAGGATGAAGACAGTGGAGGGTTTGTCAGGAGAGAAGCCTCAAATTTTGTTTGCTGGCTTCTAAAGGAATGCAAATTTTGGAATTTTCCGGGGGGGGAAAGTTAATGATATGCTGTACGCTGCAGAATGCTTGATTTCACTTTTAAAATACTGATACTTCCTGGAGTGCTTATGTGGCAATATTTGATACAGATCATAGTGATAGGAATTATTTTCAGTGCTGTTTATGCATTTTCATTCCTGTTTCATTCCAAAATTACAAGATGATCAGTGCCATCAGCAAAGACTGCTCTGCTGGAAAGGGCACTGTGGTGGGAAGGGTGACATTATTCAGGACCTCTTGAGGGGGTACAGCATTATTTGTGGTAACAGTCACCAACTACAAGCAGGGTTTTCCTGCATCCCTGGATCAGGAGTGAAGGGTTCCCTTTGCATCAGTAAGAACAGCGTGGAGCACAAACTCTGCAGGAATACTGTAAATCTGTTCCTCATTCCAGTGTGTGTCTTTGATGGCCTGGGAAGAGAGAAGAACCTTGTTAGTCCTGAATGTTGCTCAGTTCTGAAGATGGCTGGCTGACCTGTTTTTGCTGGCAGTTGTTTCCCTGCCCGGTTTCTCTCTGGTTTTATTTAAACATGTGGACTGGACTGATAGTTTAATGAGGTGATATTTGATCATGCAGCTGCCCATAACTTTTTCAAAAACTCCTGCCAGAGAGGGAGCAGGTTTCCAGATAGGTTTGCAGTTTTTTGCTGAGATTTGCATTTTGCAGGGCTCTTTGTCACCCAAAAGATCCCTCTGTAAACCTTGAGCATACCTTGTTCAGAAGCATAGCCTGTGCATAGCTGCTCCTCATGATTTGTTTATGTTCTGTGGTGAATTAAAAGCCGGCATGACAATAAAAGAAATGAATCTTTCCTCCTAGGCAGTTTGAGTCTGGGCAGCACAAACCCCTCCTATTAAGAGCTGCAGAGAGCTTGAGTCCCTTACACATGCAGACTGATTAAACTCTCTGTTGTTCCAAGGCTGCTCCTTCTCCACCAGCCCCCACTTCACAGGGCACAAAGACAGCACTGAGTGAAGCAAAAACTTGGTGATTTCAGAGGACACGTTCCATAAGCCTCTGTTTCACAGATGCTGTTACAGTAAAGCTTTCTCTTGCCCTCAGTAGAATGCAATGTATTAATTTACAGAGCAGCAATCTTCATTTGGCTCATCCAAATGAAGGTTGTCCAAGGAAATACACGGGGGTGGGGGTGGGTGCAGGTGGGGATGACAACAACAGAGCTGGAAAATCAAGAGCAGCTCCAGAGAAGGAAGTGTAATGGTCTCTGCTCCTCTGCTGTGGTTCACTATTGGTAGATGGATTTAGAAGGAAAGCTTGGTAGATCAATTTTTCTTCTAAATTGATCTACCAAGCTTTTCTTCTAAGCTTAGTAGATCAATTTAGAAGAGATGCTAGCAGGATGTGACGCTTTGTGTTGAATTTGGGAAGTTGATTCACTCTAGGGGCGTTGAGGGGTAGGACGGTCGGGACGGACAGAGACGGGAGATCTCTGCAGCCAGGTCATGGAACTTGTGGTTCATTGCAAAGGGCCTGGGGCAGGGCCCTGCTGGGAGCTGCCAGCCACAGCTCAGAGCAGCCTGAGAGAAGAGAGGGGGAGACAGGATGAGAGAGTAAGAGGGTAAGAGAGCGAGGTTCCCGTTACAATACAATAAATCTTCTTCTGTGTTGAATATTCTAATTCTCACTAACCACTCTAATACAAGATACAAATCCTAGAGCATTTACATACAGCCTATAAGAATCATTACATTACCATTCTGTGTTACATTTTAAACCCTAAAAACTCCTCTTTGGGCCCCTTCTGCCAAGCTGTAGGGTCTGCTCTGACCCTTGGAGCTGTCTGCAGGCAGAGGGTGTTATTTCATCAAAAGGGGATCACCTTCAGTTTGGCTACATCATTGTTTTTCAGTTCTTCAGTAACTAAGGTATTTCAAACCTTGCTTTCATTTCAATCTCGCTTATAGTTTCTATATTCTCAAAATCTTTTGCCAGGCAATCATTTTTATAAGGCTTTCCTGTTTCATCTTCCCCAACATAATGGTCTCTGCTCCTCTGCTGTGGTTCACTATTGGTAGATGAATTTAGAAGAAAAGCTTTGTAGATGAATTTAGAAGAAAAGCTTGGTAGATCAGTTTAGAAGGGAAGGCAGTGGGATGTGATGCTTTGTGTTGAATTTGGGAAGTTGTTTCACCACCTCGGTGATCTTGGCCGAGGCCAGAGCATCACGCGCACGCGTCCTGCGTGAGCCGGGCGGGCTGCGGTGCTGCGGGCGCTCACCGGCCGTGTTCCCTCCCTCTGTCCACAGCTGCCCTGGGCGTGCAGCAGCCCTCGCTGCTGGGAGCCTCCCCGACCATCTACACGCAGCAGACGGCGCTGGCAGCCGCGGGGCTGACCACGCAGAGCCCCGCCAACTACCAGCTGAGCCAGAGCGCCGCGCTCCAGCAGCAGGCGGCAGCCGCGGCCGCGGCCCTGCAGCAGGTAAAGCACCCACCGCGGCCGGCGCTGCCCGAACTGCGGCCGGCTAAAGGACCCAGGAGGAAAGGAGAATGGCAAATGGTGAACATCGCAGTGTGAACCTGTCTCTTATCCATGGCGGGACGGGGCGGGGATAGATAGCAGAGGTGGAATTAGGGGGAAGTGGGATGTGGAGGAGCTGATTTTTAGCCCTGTGGGAGAATGGGGTTGCTGCATCTAAACTGAGAATCTCAAATATCTCCCACCTCTCTCTCTCTCTATATATATATCCTTTATGGGATTTTGCATGATTTTGTAATGTGCCCTTAAATACTGGCTTAAGCGTCAGGCTTAACAAAAATTGCTGACTTTAGCTAGAAAAAGAACATCAGGGCCCAGTCTAAAGGCTCAGAATGCTTGTTATGAAAATTATATACATTGATAT
The DNA here is from genome assembly GCF_901933205.1 of Camarhynchus parvulus. Lineage (NCBI taxonomy): Eukaryota > Metazoa > Chordata > Aves > Passeriformes > Thraupidae > Camarhynchus > Camarhynchus parvulus. Next base: position 1,135,249 of record NC_044576.1, on the reverse strand, counting down.
TATGAAAATTATATACATTTGTTATGAAAATTATACACATTGATATTTTGAGAATTATATACATTTGTTATGAAAATTATATACATTGATATTATTAGTTCTTTTAAAATTAAAATTGTTAAATATTAATTGTTTTTATCTAGAACTCGCTAAGCAGGTAACTTATATTTGCTCTTACTATGGTAATAATTCTCCTGTTTATGAGATATTTTGCTTTTATCTGTTTCAGCAATATTCACAACCTCAGCAGACTCTCTATAGTGTACAGCAACAGGTTTGTCTGATTCTTACTGTGTACATCACAAATAACTTTAAAATAATGTTGATTGTGTGTCTTGTAGGATTTGTCTCCGAAATCATCCTCATGTGGGAAGTTGTTAAAGAAACTTAAGTAACTTAAAGAAACTTTGTGTGGCAAAAGAGAGCTTGAAGTTCATAAACTTGGAAAGATGTATGCAGAATGGAAACCTGCCTACCTTCCTGCAAAAGCAAATTTTAGAAATACCTACTGTTCCATGTGTAAATGATTCTCTGCTGAACTTTGCTCCAAACAGGGCCGTGTATTTTAACTGCTGGAAAGACGCTGTCCAAAAACGTTCCCTTTTGGATTTTATTATATCTTCGAACTTAACAGGATTTTTAAAAAATAATAAAAGTACAAGGGAATTACATGCCTAAGCTGTTCCAGCTGCCAAAATTTTTTTGGTATTGCTATTAACTTTCAGTTCAAAAAAATTTAGTGTTTCTTCTTTCTGTATAAACCTGGGTTATACAATCTCAAAATTAACCCCACAAGCACAGTTCTACAGATGTGCAAACTGCTGAAATGACCAAGCCCTAAAGGACTATTAACTGACTCAGATTAAGCAAAAACTCTTACTTGTAAAGAAGAGGTAGAATTGTACAATTTCCTTAAGCATATAAAATTAATTTATAACTTTATTTATTTTAAGTTGCAGCAACCTCAGCAGACCCTTTTAACTCAGGTTAGTTTGGCTTTATTGTTTGGTCTTCATCCCCAAACACAGATAATGCAAGAGTGCAAATTTGTGACATCTTGGTATTTTAATCTGTAAAATGAACTAATATGAATGAACATTTTATTGGTACAGGTTTATTTTATCCAGATGTTAAAATATGCATAGCCTTGGTTTCAAAAATTAATAGCAACCACTCTTCCTTAATCTTGAAGGGAACATGTGTGTTGATTATATTTTAATTTTTTTTTGTTTGAACTTCAAGTGTCCATTTGTTTTGCAGTAAATAACAAATGGGGAAAATCTTTCTCTTCTTTGTGAAGGAATTTAATTTCCTGTATTAACAGTATGTGTATAAAGAGGTCTAAAAAGAACCTTGCTGAGCTTGACGGGTTTAAAACATGCAGCCATTTAACACATTGCAAATTCCTCTAGTTCCATTTTCACTTGAACTTTTAAACAGGCTTTAAAAAGGTAAAAATGTTTGACTTGATTTCATTATCTTAGCTGTGTTCTGCTTTTGTAAGGGAAGTACGTGACCTGTTGAGTTAGGGAAGGGTTTGTGTTTTCCTCAGCCTTTACTGACTTCTGATATTCCAGGTGGGATATAAATGCAGAATGACCTCTTAAGCATTTATTCCTAGCAAAGCTGGGAATTCATCTCCACTTCAGGCCCACTGTATGGGTTGTCTGTAGACAGTAATGCAGTCTTCATGCTTTTTGTCTGGACAAGGTACATTTTTGGGGGAAGCTGACTCTAGTAAAAAAGAAGGATAAACAAAACCAGTCTTCATTCAAAGTAAGAAACGTATCATCTTCAAAAAAACAACAACCTGACAAAAACCACAAGAAACTTCCACTGTCTGAAATGTCTGTTCTAGGTGCTCTAGTCAGGTTAAACTGCAGTTTGTGTGGCTGCAGGAGCTGCCCCCTGGCAGAGTGGCAGCCGTGACAGCACTCAGCGTTCTCTGTTTTGCCTGCAGCCGGCGGTGGCGCTCCCCACCAGCCTGAGCCTGTCCACGCCCCAGCCGGCGGCGCAGATCACTGTGTCCTACCCCGCCCCCCGCTCCAGCCAGCAGCAAACCCAGCCCCAGAAGCAGCGGGTCTTCACTGGAGTGGTCACCAAGCTACATGACACCTTCGGCTTTGTGGATGAAGATGTCTTTTTTCAGCTTAGGTAAGCTGTGAATGCTCACCTGCAGATGTGATCGCTTTGTGAGCATCACTTTGTGATGCTCTCAGTAGTCAAAGGTGTAGATGGTTGCTCACTAATTCTGTGTGCATTAGTGTGTTGTTTTCATTCAGCAGTGAAAGTCAGAGAGGCCAATAGATGTCTGAGGTACTTTGTGGTGGTGTTCACAGGGGTCCCAGGAAGAGGGAAGAGAGACTAGGATCTGACTCCATGTTTCAGAAGGCTTGATTTATTATTTTATAATATTAAAACTATACTAAAAGAATAGAAGAAAGGATTTCATCAGAAGGCTAGCATGCAAGAAGTGGAATGATACCAAAAGCTTGTGTCTGAGAGTCTGAGACAGCTGGACTGTGATTGGCCATAAATTAGAAACAACCACATGAGACCAATCACAGATGCACCTGTTGCATTCCACAGCAGCAGATAACCATTGTTTACATTTTGTTGCTGAGGCCTCTCAGCTTCTCAGGAGGAAAAATCCTAAGGAAAGGATTTTTCATAAAACGTGTCTGTAACAGTACTTCGTGTGAACTTTTGAATTTTTTTTAATACAAAGCCCAAAGCTGGGAGATCCAGAAGTTACTTGATTCATATAATAGGGAATGACAGAATTTGTGGGTGATTAAAAGCACAAAACCTGCTGTCTGCATGTCTTAACTTGGTACTGTTTGGGGAACTTTTCCCTTAGGGCCAAAGACGGGGAATTCCTAAGTTCCTGTGCATACCTGAACTGAAGCAGGTAGCACTAATGCTGAATTTGGGGGTAGATGCTCTTCCTGTAAGCTTTTTTTAATGAATCTTACCTACTTTCTCACACCTTCAAATGCAACATGTGAAAAACCAAGCTAAAGAAGCCTCTCACACACATTTTCTGTAACATTTGCAGCGCTGTTAAAGGCAAGACACCTCAGGTGGGTGACAGAGTTCTGGTAGAAGCTACTTACAACCCCAACATGCCATTCAAATGGAACGCCCAGAGGATTCAGACACTGCCCAACCAGGTAGGTGTGGCTGCAGGTGCCAGGGGAGAGGCTCAGCCTGAGCTCCCTCCTGACCCTCCGTGTCTCCCCAGAACCAGAGCCAGGCGCAGCCGCTGCTGAAGACGCCGCCGGCCGTCCTGCAGCCCCTGGCCCAGCAGACCTTCGGTGTGCAGGCCCAGCCACAGCCACAGTCCCTGCTGCAGGCACAGATCTCTGCAGCCTCCATCACACCCCTGCTCCAGACACAGCCTCAGCCACTGCTGCAGCAGCCACAGCAGAAAGGTGCTCCTTCAGTGCACGCTCTTGGGGGTCACTCTGGTGGGAGCAGTGAGGGGTGGGACGGACGGGACGGATGGAGATGAGAGATCTCTGCAGCCAGGGCTGGGAAATTGGGGTTTATTGCAAAGGGCCTGGGGCAGGGCCCTGCTGGGAGCTGCCAGCCACAGCTCAGAGCAGGCCCGAGAGAGGGAGAGGGCATTGAGGTAAAGAGAGTGGTAAAGAGAATGGGAGAGAGAGGTAAAGCGAGAGAAGGCAAGAGCATGGTAAAGAGGATGAGAGAGTAAAAGAGATGATCAGAGAGTGAGGTTCCCCTTACAATACCATAAGTTATCTTCTTTCCTGAATATTCTAATTCTCACTAACCAATCTAGTACAAGATACAAATCCTATAACATTTGTGTACAGCCTATAAGAATCATTACATTACTATACTGTGTTACATTTTAAACCCTAAAAACTCCTCTTTGGGCCCCTTCTGCCAAGCTGTAGGGTCTGCTCTGACCCTTGGATCTGTCTGCAAGCAGAGGGTGTTGTTTCATCACCTTCAGCCACCCATACCATCGTTTTCTAGTTGTTCAGTAACTGAGGTATCTCAAAGCTTACTTTCATTTCAATCTCCCTTATAGTTTCCATGTTCTCAAAATCTTTTGCCAGGCAATCATATTTGTAAAGGCTTCCCTGTTTAATCTTCCCAACAACTCTTGTGCTCAGTGGGTGATGGTTACTTTCTTGTTAATCAGAGGGTGGAAGTAATAGCTGAAATAATATGGAGAGGACTCTGCTGAGTTTTTGAATATGTCTTCCTGCACCTTTGTGCAGTGCATATTGCCTGCAGTTGCTTAGAAAGCACCTGGTTAGTGAAGTCCCCATGGACTCCTGTTCATGTTAAGATTTTTAATCTGAAAGCAAATTCAGTGTAATTTTAGTTCTTTCTCAGACAAGTTGGGGAGTTAAAAGTATTAATTGCACTGCAGTCCTTCAGCATCTTCTGCAGTTTTCCACAAAATCAGGTTTAGCACTTGTGTTCTTACAGCTATTGTTTCTTTGCTTATTAATTTCAGTTAGCCAGGTTGGCATCTGAGAGAAGAAACACTGCCAAACATGGCAAATCTAAAACAAAGGTTGTGAAGTCTCTGGAACTTTGAGTGGCTAAGGAATCAGTGACAGAAGTGATAATATTAGGACTGGTCTTAACACAGTAAAAGCAAGGGCAGAAGAACCGAAGCAGAATTGTTTTGCATAAATGCTTACTACAGTCTAATTAATCCTAGTTGTTCATTGGTGTTTAGTAACATTTGCTCCACTTAAATCACTTGGTTAAATGTCTCAGGGCAAAGAAATATGTGTTGAGGGATTGATGTAGCAGTATAATATATTGATTTAGGAATAATTTTTCAGGATGCCTGTTATTTTTATGTATAAATAGCCTTAAAATGAGGATTTCAGTTTTCTTTCAGTTCAATGAGTAGGTAGTATATCTGTAAAATAAGTTTTTGGAAAGGCTTAGCTCTTTATTAAGATGAATTCTATGTGCTTAGGTTATGTTAGCTTCCATCTCAGGAAGATGCTTTTAACCAATTTCACTTTGATAGAGTGTCAGCTTGCCTCAGTGAAGAAAAGTTCAGGTCTCTTGAGTTTCTTTGGGGGGCTGTTAATGGATAAATTTAAAAACAGAAAATGTTCACAAGTGAAGCAGCTGTAAGCAGCAGTGTTTGCCAAGCATAGGTGGTTGCCCCTATTCTGTATTGGTGCTGTACATTCTGTTCCAGGTGGTTTGCTGCAGCCCCCAGTCCGACTGGTTTCACAGCCACAGCCAGCTCGGAGACTCGACCCACCATCGAGATTTTCTGGGAGGAATGACCGAGGTGGAGACCCCATGCCAAACCGAAAGGATGACAGGAGGTGTGTAGACCAGACTGATCCAAGCATTCCATAAAGACCTTTCCTCACCCAGAGCTGAGCTGCTTGCTCCAGAGTGGGTCAGCAAGAGCCACAAGAGGTGCTACCCTTAGAAATTAGGAAAGAGTTCTTATCTACCTGAAAGTAAGGAGTTGTGCAATCAGTTTCTCTTGTAAAGAGACTCTGCTGAAACTTCTTCCCTTTTTTGAGTTGTGCTAGAAATCGTTTTGTGTTACCAGCCTGCAAAAATATTTGCATTCTGTGTGTTGTTTAAGTCGTGAAAGAGAGCGGGAGCGGCGCAGGTCCCGGGAGAGATCCCCGCAGAGGAAGCGCTCGCGGGAGCGATCGCCGCGGCGCGACAGGGAGCGCTCGCCGCGCCGGCCGCGCCGCGTCCTGCCCCGCTACACCGTGCAGTTCTCCAAGTTCTCCTTGGACTGGTATGTTCCTGGTGCCCCGTGTTTGCCTGCAGTTCTTGTAGTCATGGCACAGCTGCTGGGAGCTCTGCCAGCCCACATGTGTGTAAGGGATGATCCTGACTCTCAAGCTCTGCCCATAAGCTTTTTTCAATGAATTTTGCCTATTTTCTCCCATCTTTAAATGAGACATGCAAAAAACCTAGCTAGCCAAGTATATAATGGCTAAGAACCTTGTATGGTGAACTTGTTGGAGGTTCTGTGCTACTTTAGAGTGCTATTGCAAAATAGCTTTATTGCATTGTTTAGTGAATATTCCCTAACCTGAACTGGAAGAGCGTTTAATAATTACTTTTTTTAAACTTCATCCATGACATTCAAACGTCATATTCTTGAGGTTTTATATATCCAGCATCAAATATACAATGGTTGTATTGCCAATTAATATAGCTCTTGAGTTAATAGTTCTTAATTGCTGTATCTTGACGTGCTGCCTGTCTTCCAGCCGTAGCTGTGATATGATGGAGCTGAGGAGGCGGTACCAGAACTTGTATATCCCCAGCGACTTCTTTGATGCTCAGTTTACGTGGGTGGATGCTTTCCCTATGTCTAGACCATTTCAGCTGGGAAACTACTGCAATTTCTATGTCATGCATAGAGAAGTAGATCCTATAGATAAGAACGCTGCTGTCCTTGATCCACCTGATGCTGATCATCTCTACAGTGCTAAGGTTTGTGTGCTTTTCCACTGATACCACTCTTCATTAGGAATTTTTTATCAGTAGAGTGCAAAAGTGGATATAACTGAACTGAAGAAATTCTGCAGCCATTTGAGCAGAGTACAGTGTTTTAAACTTTTCAGTTAAAAACTAGTACGTAGAGCTTTAAGAATCACAACTGGAATTCAGTTTGTTTTTCTGTTACTAGAGCTATGCTAAATCTTGTGTTTACAGAGGGCTCTTCCGCTGTCTGCACTCAGTTGCAGTGATGTGATTATGGAAAGAAAGCCAGCTCTTGCAAGGTCTCTGAAGGATTTCTTAGGGAATTCATTTTGAGTAGTTAATGGAGTCCTTTTTATTCCTTCAATACGAACTTGATGGAAAATCTTGAAAGCAAGAAGGAGTGATGATGTTTTAAACCTATTCCATTGCTGAAATAATCTGTGGAAAAAAAGAACTGAACTCTTTCTGTGCAGTTTGTGTTGGTCTGTTTAGTGGTATTTTCTTTCCTTATTTCCTGTTCATCTTGATATTTTTTGTTTTGTTTGAAGTAGAATAAGATCTGTCTTTAACATGTAATTCTTCTAACACAGATTGGCAAAATCTCAGACCTATTCTAATGACAGACTTCAAATGGAACAGGTTTTAGGAAAATGTTTTGATAAAGGGGTCTTTCATATATGAATACAGCCCTTGATGCAGCATATTTTGATATTCAGATAGAGAGAGACTTAACTTACTTGCCTTCTGTGTACAAAAACAGTAAAGCCTTTGCTTGGGTATCAGACATGCTGGTTTTTCAGTTTGTGCAGAGCAAGAGCTGCCTTTCAGAAGGCTGAGCTTCAAAACAGTCAATAACTGAGAAGGAGCATCCTTCTGTTTAGGGTGTAGAGCAGCCTTGTTAAGTTTTGGTGTGTGTGTTTGTGGTGGATGTTGATCAGTTGTAGTGAGACCTTCACCAGACTGCCCTGACTTGCCCCCCAGGTGATGCTGATGGCTAGTCCCAGCATGGAAGATCTCTACCACAAGTCGTGTGCTCTGGCTGAGGATCCCCAGGAACTTCGTGATGGATTTCAGCATCCTGCTAGACTTGTAAAGGTAAATATGCTTCCATGCCAGACACTTTTGGCAATAAAGGTTGGTTATAGAGCTTTGCTGTTTTTGACAGTAAGAGAGGAGCTGGTAGACAGCTGAATGATAATTTCATTTTTCCTCTGAGGAGGCCTAGTTTATATGTCAATTCTTTTTCTACTTTATAGGAGCGTCACATTCACTGCTTTGTTCCACTTAGTTAAACTAAAACAATTAACTTTGTTAGCTGCTTTTTACAACCACTTACTGATTTTTTAAGGGCTCAGCTGTGAAGAGAACACACTTGAAGCAACAGTTAAGCAGCCATTAAGTGAAACTTAACCATTAAACTGAACGAGCTGTAAGTGCTGTGGTGTTTCAGGACAACAGACTTGTTTTCCAGTTAAATTCTAACTTACAGCACGTGGGAATACTTTCATTTATTGGTATGATGCTCTTGTGGTCTCACCTTTTGTAGCTTTTCTTCTTCACTTGTAAGCAGGCACATCTTAAACGTGTAGCAGAGTTAAAGGCACCATTTAAGTTACTGTCTGTCTTTTGGGTTAGACAGCTTTTATTTGCAAAGGGACAAGCCTATACCAGTAAACAAACTTGATGGAAAATCTTGAAAGCAAGAATGAGTGATGATGTTTTAAACCTATTCCATTGCTGAAATAATCTGTGGAAAAAAATAACTGAACTCTTTCTTGACTGATTTTCATTTTCAGATTTCAAAATAATTTCACGGTTTACTCACGGATTTCAGTGTGTGTGCTATGAAATATTCTTTGCACTTTGGGAAAATGACCTTTTACCCCTAGCAGAGGAACATTCAGAAGACTCTTTTTGTCTAGTTTTTAGTGGGTATGAAAGGCAAAGATGAAGCTATGGCTATTGGAGGACACTGGTCCCCCTCACTGGATGGACCTGATCCAGAAAAGGACCCCTCGGTGCTGATAAAGACGGCAATTCGCTGTTGCAAGGCTCTTACAGGGATTGACTTAAGTGTGTGCACGCAATGGTAAGTACTGCACTGCACTGCAAAGCCAAGTACTCTGTAGAAATAAATACTTATCTGTTACCAGGGCTTAAAAAAAAAAAAAAACAAAACAAAAAGGCTGGAAAAACCCTTTTTTCTTTGTCAACTGCTCTTGGTAGTTCAGGTGAACTACTCAAAGGATGTTCTGTTTGGTAATCAGCTTGATTGGTGCCAACTGTGCTGAATACTGCATTAAGAACTAATTAAAAATTCTGGGTTTATTTTGACATGCTATACTGTAATTTTTTTAATGAATGTGCGTTGAAAATATTTTTCATTTTGTGCATAGCTGGAGAGGATCGTCAAGAGAACTTCATTTCATTATTCTTTTGTTATAAATAAATAGCCGTTTGTTATACAGCCATATTTTCTCTTGATGAATTTCTGTCCTGTGTTAACACTGACTGTGGTTGTACCAATACCAGGAAAGCCTATTGTATGCTAAATTTGAAGTTCTTCCACAACTTCTGTTTGCACATAAAACCTACTTGGGCTAAACAACAAGTTTTATGAAAAGTATTTTGTTGATTTTCCTCCTTTTCAGTCGCGATACCTTTTTACAAGTGTGCCAGAAGAGAAAATATGGCTTCCATAATTTTTTTCTTTAGATAAACCTCAAGGTCTTGCAGCAAAATTTCTTTACTTGATGTGCTACAAGTGATCTAGGCTCTTTAAAATGTATTGTAGAATTTTTTTTCCAACATGCTTCTTCCCTTGCAACAGGTACCGTTTTGCAGAGATTCGCTACCATCGCCCTGAGGAGACCCACAAGGGGCGTACAGTTCCAGCTCATGTGGAGACAGTGGTTTTATTTTTCCCGGATGTTTGGCATTGCCTTCCCACCCGCTCAGAGTGGGAAACCCTCTCCCGAGGATACAAGCAGCAGCTGGTCGAGAAGCTTCAGGGTGAACGCAAGGAGGCTGATGGAGAACAGGCACTGAACGCTAATCCCTTTTTCTATTTCTGCTTCTCACAGGCACAGGAACACAGGCACAAAATGCACACCACATACTACACAACATACATACACAGGAGGAACATAACTGGTAACAATGACTGGTAAACCAGCTTTCAGCAGTGTAGTGAATGTTGCTTTTTATTTTTATTTCAGCTAGTTCACTAACTTTAAATGTGTATGCTGATATCACAAACGGAATTAAATTGTGCTTACGATGCGCAGACATTTTTATCGTAGACGTAGTTGCTGGAATCTGGGACCAGTTGTTGAGTGAGATTCAGTTTATGAATAGCTGTCTTCAAACATTTTGCCATTTTCTGAAATTTCTAAATTCTCTCTTGTGGCCAGTTCTAATTGTGATATTTGAAATTGAACAAACATTAGTCCGAAACATCTGAATTTCAGGCCATGTGGCTGATCAGCATCTTGGAATAAGGGAAGGTCTGACTGAACAAAGAGTAATTTGGGGGATTTAAAATGTGGGGGAAGATCACCCGCTGTGTGGTTACTGGAGACCAGCAGTGTCTGTGTAACCCCAATATCCTTTGTGGTGTTGCTTATCACCCTTTTGTGTTCCACAGATCTGGCTTGTATTGGCTGAGTGGCACTGTGATCATTTATAAAGTGGTAGAATGTGTGTGTGAACTTGTCTAAATAATAACTTTAGGAGAAGACTATCTGAAACAGTTGTGACCTTGCACAGATCAGCAACAGAATTTAAAAAATAACTGAAATGCTTTCAAGCTTTCTGAATGATAATTTTGAAATTTTATTTGTCAGGATGAAGAGGAAAAGGATGATGGGGAAGCTAAAGAGATCTCTACGCCTACACACTGGTCTAAACTGGATCCAAAAACAATGAAGGTAACAAACACTTCTGAAAAGTTGTACTTTTTCACTTTTAAGACATGACCTGAAATGCAGCAGTATGTTCCCTTAACTGAGCAAGAAAATTTGAGTAGTGTTTTGCTGAATTTATAGGTACCAGATGTGGTATCACAGTATGCAGAAAGTGGTTGCAGAAAGTGAATACAGCTAATTAAATCTGTTCTGAACTTTGGACAATTAAAGGATATTGCTTATGATACATGAACTGGAAAACAAGAGTTCTGCTGTAATCTGCCAGTTTGCTATTTACACTAAGAAATGTGGGGTCTAAAATACTTTTAAAATTGTACATTTTTGTACAATTAATGCCTTTTTTAACTCTGTCGGGAGACATAACAAAAACTTTCCTTGAAATCAGTAGTAATAATAAAATATTTTACTTTAAGAGAATCCTTTCCCTGCCTCTGGGAAAAGTTCCTCAGAAAGAAGTTTTTTGTGGAAAACATCAATTTAAATGCAATACTGTCGTGGGTTTACAGGAAGCAGGTTTTCTGGGAATGGAGTGGCCAGAGGCCAATAGGTGTTCAGATTTTAAATTGACACCAGGCTTGGCCACTGAGGGTGGATGCGCCTCTGAGAACACAGGGGTTAGAAGCAGAGCACTCCCTTGGGCACTCTCTTTGATTTCCGGCCAGCAAAGAGGCAAGGCCTCCCCTGCCCGGCTTCGAGCTGGGCAGGGGAGGGGAAACCTGCAGCCTGGCAGAGGTAGGCCTGACCCCTCAGGATGGAAGGGTGGTGGGGGCACCAGGAGGTGTTGGGCAGCCCCCCCCCAGGAGAGACAGAGGGAGAGAGGCCCCGAGAAGATTTGGGCAGCCCCCCCCCAGAAGAAGAGAGAGAGAAAGCTGGTACGGGCCTGTGGCCTTGAAGTGATATCAGGCCCTGAAGTGATATCGGCCTGTGAAGAAGGAGGGGGAAGGGGGGAGTGCAGCAGGGAAGGAGCCTGGCCGCGTGCAGGAGTTTGTTAACCCCTTCCTGGACAATGAAGACCTCACAGAGCATTTGGACCTTTCCCGGAGGGGAGATGGAGTGGACGATAAAGAGGAAATGGGCAAGAGAATGACAGTTGGAGCAGTGAGTGAGGCTGGGAGAGTAAAGAAGAGGCTGGAAAGAGATGATGGAGTAGCTGGTTGCTGGACTCTTTTTGGTACAGCCATGGACAGAACCGTGCTTCCTCGCGACACAGAGGCTGCTTGCAGGGGGGAGGCGATGGCTCAGAACTGAGAGGGTTCAGTTTGGAGACCCCCCGGCCCCAGGGGGTAGACAAGTATGGGGGGGACAAGAGGTCCCGAGAGTGAGAGGAAACTGTGCTTTTTTTGGAACTGGTCAAAGCACCCTTAAAAGGATAACCCTTGAAGCAGCTCTGTTCCTTGTCCAGTGGTGAGAGCGCTGGGCATGCAAGGAAGAGGTCACCATGGCCCCAAGAAGGACTCCTCTCCTCTTGATGGACTGGAATTGAGTATTTACAGGGTGATGGATGGAGACTTGAAATTTGGAAGATGTATTGGAAATGTGGTGGGGGGAGGAGGAAATGCTTTTTGTGGAGTTTTCATTTTCCAGGTGTGTGTGTGCGTGTGTGTGTGTGTGGTTTTTTTCCTTTTGTAGTTTAGTTAATAAACTTTTTTTTCTAAGGTAGAGGCCTGCTTTGCTTATTTCCTGGTCACATCTCACAGCAAACACCAGGGAAGTATATTTTCATGGGGCACTGGCATTGTGCCAGTGTCAAACCATGACAAATACATTTTTTTTTGTATCAGTAACTATTACTGTTTTTCAGCACATGCTTAAAAAGTACAGTTGACTTTTCAGTGCTGTTGATTTTTACCTCACTTTCTTTGCTAATCCAATGTTTTGTGATGCCACTGCTTGATGCCACTGACAAAGCTTTTATTTACCAGGTGAATGACCTTCGCAAAGAATTAGAAAGTCGAACCCTTAGCCCCAAGGGACTGAAATCTCAGCTGATAGCTCGACTGACAAAGCAGCTGAAAGTAGAGGAACAAAAAGAAGAGCAAAAGGAGCTAGAGAAGTCTGAGAAAGAAGAGGAAGAGGAGGAGGATAGGAAATCTGAAGATGATAAAGAGGTTAGGATTTGGATATATGGTTTAAGTCCTAAGTATATAATATATGAAATATTTGTATAAATATGTATAAGCACAAAAAGTAGAGGCATGTGCCTGCTTCTGCTGGGATTTTGTTGTTTTCAGGTGACTGTACTGGGAACTCTTGCTGTGCCTTGAGCTGCTGAATTGGGAAGAGTTCTTGGCCAGTTTGAATTACTTTGTGTCAGCCAAATCAGCTCAAATGTGATGCTGCTCTCAGGGTGTCTGAATTATGTTTGACCTTAAATCTAAGGAAAAGTAAATTCAAGCTTCCTGAGAAAAGCCATGCTCAAGATGAGTGAATACACTTGACAACACCTTAACTCCTTAAACCTACATGAAAAGCGATTGCTTAGTTCTGTTAGACCCTGTCTCTCACAGTCCAGCTTCACATGGCAGATGGTTTGCTGGGCTTTGTTTTCCCTCATTACAAAGCTTTAATCTTTGCTTTTGGATACTTGCTGTGTATTGGAGTTTCTCAGTTTTGTGGTTTGTAGCTGCCTAGTCTGGCTTGCTGCTTCACAAAAATTAACAAAATCTGTGCCATAAGGCCAAAGCTCAACCATAGAAAAGAGGTAGAAACGTCTGGAAAATGGCTTGTGCTTTAGTTGCTTTTAAACCTGCCTTTTTTATATTACCTGCTAACCTGTATGGGCTGATTGGGAGTTTGATATTTTTATACATCTCTGTAAACCTTGTTGAGGGAGGAAATGCCATGTGCTTGCTAATTCTGTCAGCTGCTGCTGCCTTTTCCCACAGCTTGGATGGGGTTCAACTAGCTTGGGTTTCTTGCCACAGCTTTCTTTAGGATTGAAGGAGAGCTGTGATTGTGCTGGTGTTTTATGAAGCACAAGCTCTGCCTTGACTTTTTTTGTAGTCAGGAGACTTCAGTATTTGTCTCTTGGCAGTCAGTAAGATGGTGGCATTTTATATTTTGTAACCCTTTGTTTCATTTGCATCAGGTATATCTATATAGAGATTGCATTTCCCATAATCAAGAGTTAGATAAATTGTCATCTGTAACTGTTAGAGCTGTGTTGGGTGTCTTTGGAGAGGCTGAAACTTCAGCTTTGGACTGTGGTGTTTGTGAGGTTTCCAGGATGAGGTGAGAGATGAGGAATCTGACTCAGTGTTCTCAGAAGGCCGATTAATTATTTTATGATATTGTGTTGTGTTATTTATATTCTATTCATTATATTCTATTCTATTATATTATATTATATCTATTCTATTATATTATATTATTCTATTATATTCTATTATATTCTATTCTATTATATTATATTATATTATATTATATTATATTATATTATATTATATTATATTATATTATATTATATTATACCATATTCTATTTATACCATATTATATTATACCATATTCTATTATACCATATTCTATTCTATTATACTATACCACATTATACTATATACTACATTATATCTACTATATTTTATATAATATTATAGAATGCTGTACTGAAACTATACTGAAGAAAAAGAAAGGTACAGACAGAAGGCTTAACAAGAATGATAATGAAAAGCTCGTGACTGACTCCTCAGAGTCTGACACAGCTGATGGTGATTGTTCATTCAGTAAAACAATTCACATGGAACCAATCAAAGATGCACCCGTTGGATAAACAATCTCCAGCCACATTCCCAAGCAGCCAAACCCAGGAGAAGCAATCAGATTATTATTATTATTTACATTTTTCTCTGAGGCCTCTCAACTTCCCAGGAGACGAAATCCTGGTGAAGGGATTTTTCCAGAAAATACCACGGCAACACTGGAATGTGCTCCACGCTGGGTTTCTGTCCCTTTGCAGGAGGAGGAGAGGAAGCGTCAGGAGGAGCTGGAGCGGCAGCGGCGCGAGCGGCGCTACATCCTGCCCGACGAGCCGGCCATCATCGTGCACCCCAACTGGGCAGCCAAGAGCGGCAAGTTCGACTGCAGCATCATGTCCCTGAGCGTGCTGCTGGACTACAGGCTGGAGGACAACAAGGAGCATTCCTTCGAGGTGACACACACTTAGCTCTTCTTGTTTCTCTCTGATTGTCGTGTGAAGATTGCTGAATTGCCGAGGCTTTGGTGCGATGGGAACGCGCTCGCTGCGTGGCGTCCAGAGGAGCACACAGGTTTTCAGATATTGATTGGAATTTGTGAAGTTGTTTAAGGATTCTGTGTTCAAAGCAGATAGGAAAAAATCTGACACTTGATGAAATTCTGATGTGGTGGAAGTTGCTGAAATTGCACCTTCTCAGGGGTCTCTGGGTCAGGATGACTCTGAGATGTGTTAAGGAGGAGTCAGGATTCTTCTGTTCTGCTTTTCAAGGTTGTTTATTTTTTGTTATCCATAACATTCTTTCTCCAACCCACCAAGGTCTGTCCAGCAGGTCGGGTTGAGGCACACTGACTCTTTCAGGGCAGTGTTATTTTTTATCCTAAAAACTACCTGTACATTATTTACAATCATTTTCCAACACCTATCACCTGTGTTAGACAGTGTGTTCCTACTCTAAACCAATCCAAAAGTGCCACCATCACCCAGAAGATGGAGGCTAAGAAGAAGGAGAAAGAAGGACGAGGCACACCCAAATCCCTCCATCTTGGGACCCCAAGCTCCCATTCTAAAAACCCCAAAATTCTACTTTTCAAACAAACAAACTATCATTCTGCTTAAACTTTTGTGGCTTGCAGATCCTCATATAAGGTCGGTTATTTTTTCCATGGGTTAAAATCAAAGGCACAGGGGTCTTGAGCTCTGTGCCAAGGTCTCTGAGCTCCCTGGCAGGGGCTTGAGCCATCCAGGACAGCCAGAGGGATGTCCTGGGTTCCAACAGCACCTCATAGCTATTTTATCACAATTATATAAGTTTTTAATACATGTTTTAAAACGTTTTGTCACTTTTCTTCTTTATGTGCAGGTATCATTGTTTGCAGAACTCTTCAATGAAATGCTTCAGAGAGATTTTGGTGTCAGAATTTACAAAGCACTGATTTCTCTCCCAGAGAGAGAGGACAAAAAGGACAAAAAAAGCAAAAAAGATGAGAGAAAAGAAAAGAAAGAAGAAAAAGATGATGAAACAGATGATCCAAAACCTAAAAGAAGAAAATCTGGAGACGATAAAGATAAAAAAGAAGAGAGAGATGAAAAGAAGGTCTGCAGTTAGTTCATATGCAGTCTAGCCTGTCTGGATCAATATTAAAGTGTTTCTATTTCTATTTTACATTTCTCCTTTCAGAAACTCTTGTAATGTTAGTTAATTGATTTGACTTTTTGATCTATTTAAATATCCTTCAATTATATTCAGTAATTTAAAATTTTTACAGGTGTATTGGGAGTATTTTAATATTCAGCTGTACCATATAAATTTGTATTTGTGTTCTTAGGTGACTTATGAATGTATGTAATGTAGGCAAATTTTGACTGGTAATAAGGTTTTTACTTTGCTGGGTTTTGATTCTGACTAGATAAATATTTAGGAATTTTTGTTCCAGAGGGAAGATAAAAGGAAAGATGATTCTAAAGAAGAAGAAGAAACGGAAGAGGACAATAATCAAGAAGAGTACGATCCAATGGAGGCAGAAGAGGCTGAAGATGAAGATGAAGGTATCTTGAACTATGAATTTCGGGAGCTTTAACAAATTTTTAACATCACTGATCATGTTCTTTCAAGCTGGAGAACGCACTGGAACTAGTCAGTTCAAAATTGCATTATTAAACTGATTTTTTCCTAGGAATTTTGACCAGTTGTACGTCAGATGTAAGTACCTTTAGGCAGGCCCTGTATGAACATAGTGAATGTGAACTAGCTGTGCTGCTCCAAGCAAGGCATGCATATAGAAGTGGTTTTATTTTTTTCAGAATGCAGACCACTCGCAACTCCCATTGAAGTCAGTAGGAGATGTGAGTATTCAGCACCTCTGAAAAACCAAGGCATTTTTACATGCCTGACTTCCTACTCCTCAGTTCTGGAATGCCATCTTGGTTTTGGCTAGGACACAGTGCAGTGTGGGTGCTCTGCAGCCCACGGTACAAGAGGTTGTTTTTTGTTTGGGTGGAGTTGTGTTAGCCTGAAGAAACAGGGGAAGGGTCTGGAGGACTCTGCAGGCAATGGCAGCAGCTCTTCCCCTGCTCAGGGGTTCAGGAAGGTGTAAAACATCCCGTGTGCTTCTTGGTTTGCACTTTGGGGCAGTTGCCTTTCTGTGGAGAGGTTTTGCTGGACATGTGGGTTTGAACTGTGTGGATGCTGCAGTCCCAGCATTTTCAGTTGTATTTTTGGCAGAGTACTGCACCAACCTTAAAAAGCTGATGCTAATCTGTGGTTTCCAGAATAACTCCTATTTCTTATAATTTATCTGTAAGAGTGGCCTGGGCTTGTCTGTTCTGTACAAGTGCTGCTGCTGCTTCCCAGAATCTCTCCTTGGGCCATTCCCAGTCAGGAGTTGCTGAGAAAACCCAACAAGCCATGGAGGTGCAGGAGAAAGCAATTGGTTCTCAGAAAAGGGTTGGTAAAAATAGCCAAGTGTTGTAATACATAGTTTTTCCCAAGTTTTCCTCACAAGGAAGGTGAGCTTAAAGCTGAACTTGGCACATGATTCTCTGACCCAAGGCTTGCATGGAAGGTGCAGAGCTGCATGCCATAATCCATCCCAGCAGCTGGCTCATTTCTTTCTCTCTTTCAGTCTGGTCTTACTGCACTGCCTGCCTTTAGACAAAAAACCTGCCATTTGTAATTCACATCTAATAACTGATGTGATCTGTAACTTCTTGGAGAATCTAAGTTATAGGAAGAGTAATCTCTCACTCAACATGAGTATAAGCACATGGTTTTAATTACATAATGTGTATGGGTTTTATTGTATGAAATATTTGAGAGTAAATAATACTGAATTTGAATAACCATAGCTGAGTGCAGACTCTGCCAAGCCTCATTAGGTAGAATTGTGGTAATTTCCTGCACACCACTGAAATAGATGGAGATGTTGGCAGCATTCATTTTGGCCTAGTTAGCATTTGTTTTAGCTCTTCTGTGCTGTGTGTGAAACAAACACAGAGAAAAAATCATAAATGGCTTATGTTAAAATAAGACTAGAGAAAAATCTGAATTTAACAGAGCTCACTTCAATGTGGTTTTTTATTACTTTTCAGTGAAGTATATTGCAGATGTTTGGGGCTTTTTGTGGACTTTTATAGTGGCAACATGTGCTCTGGTAATGGTTATGTAACAGTTTGCTGTGGGTATGTTGAATTTTCTTTTTGTTTTGCAGACCGGGACGAAGAGGAAATGAACAAACGGGAGGACAGAAAAGAGGGAAATAAACATTGCAAAGAGAGGGCGTCCAAAGATAAAGTAATTAACACCTTTCTTAATGACTGCACAGACCTTGTTAGAGGTGTCCTAATTACAGCTTAGCTTTATTTTTATTATAATACCTGTTTTCCCTTTGAAAACAGCTGTTAAGTAAATGATTGAGGGCAAAGGGGATGTTTCCTATTTTATAATGAGATTAATTCTATGACCATTTTTTACATACTAGCATGAACCAAAGGAAATTGTCTACTATCCATTGTGATGTATTTCTTCTAAATACTGAAAGATTACTTTTCATATATAGCTTAAAATAGTCTTAAATAATGTCATCTAAGTAGTTAATTGATAGTAACATTAATTCCTTGACTTAAACTAACAATAAAATGAACAGAGAAAAAACTTTTGTTAAGTCAGAAGCTGGTGTATTTTTGGAATGATATTTTAACTCCCTAATGATCCCATAATCAATTTTCTCTAGGAGAAAGACAAGACCCAGATGGTAACTGTTAACAGGGATCTCCTGATGGCTTTTGTTTATTTTGATCAAAGTCATTGTGGATACCTGCTGGAGAAGGACATGGAGGAGATCCTGTACACTCTTGGACTTCACCTGTCACGTGCTCAGGTTTTGTATACTACTAAAAAACTTTCCAGAAGTTACAGGACTGGTTTAAGTGGGAGAAATGTAATTTAGCTTCTACAGGCTTTGCTTGCATACCTGATCTCTTATTTTTATGCAGCCACTTCATATTTACTATCAAATAAGAGTTTACTCTTCTGTAAATTGACTGGGAATGAAAAGGTGAAGTTTGCAGTTTATAATATGCCCATACTGTATATGCATCTTTTGTCTCTAAATTGTATTTATTCTTTTCCTAGTTTGTTTGCATTTTAAGCCCCAGTATGTTAAAGTTCAAAAAGCTATGCAATTTTAGGTTTTCCAAGCTAAACCATTCTTGTTTAGGTAACAGGATATTAAATAACACCATTATTTCTTTCCATGTGGTGTAGGTCAAGAAGCTGCTCAATAAAGTAGTGCTTCGAGAATCTTGCTTTTACAGAAGACTAACAGACACTTCTAAAGATGAGGAAAACCAAGAGGAGTCCGAAGAGCTACAGGAAGATATGCTAGGTGGTATTTTTTTTTTTTCCCCTCACAAACTTCAGAGAGTGATTTCTATGTGATAATGAGAGTTCTGAGGTACTTGATTTCTTGAGCCAGTTTGGAAAAGTAAATTTTTGGCAGTTCAACAGTAGGGTTGTTTAAAAAAAAAAAAAAACCAGGGTTTTTTTTGTGCTTCCAACACATAATGTTGCAACTCTAGGGTAAATCTTAATATCTTGGAACAGGAAAGAGGACAGAGGTTAATGTTCAATATTGATGAACATTGTTAATGTTAATTGTTAATGTTCAGTATTGATGAGCATTGTTAATGTTCATCAATGTTCAAAAGTAACAGGGTTTTTTGTGCTTCCAACACATAATATTCAACCCTAGGATAAATCTTAATGTCTTGGAACAGGAAAGAGGACAGAGGTTAATGTTTCAATATTGATGAGCATCATTCCTTGTTATTAGTTTTGAAGTTGGGAGGCTGAGAGCTGCAGGTAGTAGAGTGGAGCCTGAGTTTTGAAGACAATTCCTGCAGGAAAGAGGCATGGAATGATGTCTTGAAAGAGAATGCTGCCTTTTGGCAGGGGGGAGAATTGGGGTCAGGGGAAGGAGAGAAGTGTGAGGAATAGACCAGCAAACTTGAGTCTGTATTTGTTCTCCTGAGCAGTGTCTGGGGTTGGTCTCTAGAGAATGACATTGTGGTTATTGAGCATAGAGCAGCACTGAGAGGTGTCTGAGGTTGGTCTCTAGGATGATGTGGTTATTCAGGGTAGAGCAGCACTGAGAAGTGTCTGGGGTTGGTCTCTGGAATGATGCTGTGGTTATTGAGGATGGACCAGCACTGAGAAGTGTCTGAGGTTGGTCTCTAGGATGACACTGGTATTAAGGATAGAGCAGCAGCCTTGGGTCTGTGTTTGTTCTCCTGAGCGCTGTCTGAGGTTGGTCTCTAGGATGACACTGTGGTATTGAGGATAGAGCAGCACTGAGAGGTGTCTGGGGTTGGTCTCTAGGATGGCATTGTGCTTATTGAGGACAGAGCAGCACTGAGCAGTGTCTGGGGCTGCTCTCTGGACTGACCCTGTGGTTATTGAGGACAGAGCAGCAGTATCTGAGTTTCCTTTCTGGACTGACTGTGCCTGTCCCCCTGCAGGGAACCGTTTGCTGCTGCCATCACCCACAGTGAAGCAGGAGTGCAAGGCTGTGGAGGAGAACGTGGGGCTCATCGTGTACAACGGGGCCATGGTGGATGTGGGCAGCCTCCTGCAGAAGCTGGAGAAGAGTGAAAGGGTGCGGGCAGAGATTGAGCAAAAGCTGCAGCTGCTAGAAGAGAAAACAGGTGGGATGTTACTTTGAAAACAGTGCTTGCAGGGGTGCATGGCACTGAGACTTCTTAAGTAGAGAAGTCAATTTGGGTAATACTTGTGATTAAATTTTATTCAAGTTGAATGCAAGACTTTAAATGTGGTCAGAATTAAGTATTATCAAATGGTAATTCAGTGTAGTTTTTAATGTTCTTTAAAAATTAGTATTATGGTGTTGCACACGAATAGAATATTAAGATGCAAAGTACACAGCATTGGAAGTGACTTGATGTTTTCATTTCTTCCCTTCCTAAGATGAGGATGAAAAAACTATACTACAGCTGGAGAATTCTAACAAAAGTCTCTCTGCGGAGCTGAAAGAAGTAAAAAAGGACCTTGGCCAACTGCAAGAAAATTTGAAGACCTCAGATGATAAAAAATTGCAATTTGAGGGTCAGCTGAATAAGACAATCAAAAATTTAGCTACTGTTATGGATGAAATACAGAGTGTTCTCAAACAGGTTAGAATTGTTTAATTCCATTTTTTATTATTGTAGGCAAACTTCTGTGTAGACTAATTATTGAAACAAACACTTCAATATAGAAACAATTTTGACATGAATTCAGGGCAGGAGTATCTTAACATATATAGAGAAGAAGTTTAATGTTTGATTGAATATTTAAAGGTAACAAATGAAATGTGTTTTTTTCTTAACCTGCAGCATGTGTTCCTGATTTCAGTGTTTTTAAAAAGGTATAAATACTCATGTAGCTCTCAAACTGTCTGAATGTTTTCCTGTCCTGATCTTGTCCAAACATGCTCCTCTGTTTGACTGGTCAAGAGTAATTTTTCAAGGCAGAATTCAACTATTTGAGCATGTGGGAGTATCTCAGTAAAATGAGTTTTAAGCAAAACCCAGAAGCTCCAGAGCATTTCTACCCTTCACTTTTTCAGGAGGATTCAGGAATTGGTTATCACTAACAATTCACACAGTATCTTAAAGATACTTTATGAGACACAGATACTGTTTTCAGTATCTGCTGCTTTACAGTTTGCATGAGAAATACAGATTCTACAATTCCTCTCATCCTCTCCCTTTTTCCTTTCCAAGGACGTTGTGAAGAACGAAGATAAAGATCAGAAATCCAAAGAAAATGGAGCAAACGTATGATGAACTGCTGCTGTTTAGAAGAATGGTGTTACATAATGTAATATAAATCATGATACCAGAATGTATGGGAAGTGATGCATGTTTGATTTTAGTAGTATAAATATCTTAGTTCCAAAAGATGTATAAAGTTTTATGAATGTGTCTGCTCCAGAAGATTGCTTGTAATTCTTAGCATTCAAGTTGAGACACTCCTCGAATGAAAATAATTTTGCATTGCGAAAAGTTTTAGGATGAACTTTGTTATAGTTTTAACCCTAATAAAGTTCATCAAGGTAACAAACAGTAGCAAGTATTTAATTACCAAATGTTTTTCATCGAAGTCTAGTGAAATCAAAATTTTCATTATTTATAGACTTGCCATTTTTCAGTTTTTGTCTTTATTTCGGTCTAATTAGTCTTTTTAAATTCAAATATAAATCACAAAGTAGCATGCTGCTTAATTTTACAAGTAAAGTTTTTTTTAAAAAACAGCTTCTTGGATTTTTTTTGTTTTTGTTTTCACTTGTCACAACTTTTTTTTCCCTTCCAAATGTACCTTTCTTTCCCAAAGCTGCTGGTATTAAAGCCTTGTAATATACAGCAGTTTGGATGAGTTAAGAAAGCAATAGAAACCTACCAAAATACTGGTAGAGTTGTGAGATTTATATGAAAATACATGGGCCTGGTTTAAATGTGTTTCATTTGTGTTCACTAAATTGTTCTTACCTTTGGATTAATATACATACTCCTTTTGAATAACAAATGCAGTACATTAGGATGTACAGTTGGATACCAGGCCAGCAGATGTCAGAATAATGCCTTACCTGGAGAAAACCTGCCAGTGTCAACTGCCTTGGGTTAAATTTGGACTGCCAAAGTGGTAATTACTGCTAAGACTTCAGTCCAACCAGGAAATGGATCCACAAGTGACTGTACTGCATATTGTAATTGCAAAGGAGCAGGACACAGCTTGGTTTGTTGAGGAGGGGTAAGGTGGCCTTGCTTTGTGTTCACAACTCACTAGAGATGGAAACTCACAGGTTTATGTGACTTCCTTGTCAAGGCAACTTACTCAAAGAATGTGCAAATATCAGCAGTTGTATTTTGGTGCAACTTTCAGGAAAATTAAGGGGTTTGAAAGTTGGGACAGAAGTGTTTTCTTACAGAAATGGTTAATTTTAGCAGATGTTTTCTTTTTTAGCCTAGATGTCCTAGGTAACTAAATACCTGTTAGGAAAGTCCAAGTGCCATAATATGTATGAATAACCTACATGGAAAGTCATGTAGCTTTAATGAGATACACATTAAAATGCCTGAATTTATGTTCAAAAGAGTCTAAGCTGGTGCTTTTATCACTTACCTTTCTTGGCTCTTTTGGAGCTAGACAAGTGAAATATCTTTCATTCAAGTAACATGCATAAGCTTCCCCCTCATTCATCTCCTTTGAGTCATTGTATAAAACCTGAACTGTTCACAGTCAAGCAGGAAATACTATAAAAACACTAATTGTATATAAGTACACAGAAAATACATGCTTTAAAAATTGGGAGATAACATCTCAGAATGATTGAATGAGGATGGTGATAAATTTATCTTATGAAAAGCATTATCTGTGGTGTACAGATGGTGTTAAATTCTTTTGTAATCAAATTCTATTTTTCACCTTTACCTTTGTACAGATTGTTGACAGCATGTTTAATGTTTGACATTGAGCACCATTTGTGTAAATGGACTTGAAAGAATTGCATCTGAAATACTTTGCTCCTCCTGAATTTCAGCAGTACGTGTGAGCATACAAGAAAATGAGTCTAGAATTTAAGATAAAAACATTTTAGGAACACTGAAACATCTGAAATATTTTGCTTGGGTATTTTTACCTTAAACTGCTGAGCTGAAAGCAGTTTTAGAACAAGCAAGGCCTCCTCATCTCATTCTTCAGTGAGGGGCCCTGTGAGACACTTGCTAGAGTGATACAGATTTTTACAATATTTAAGAAAAAGAGTATTTGTTAGAATGACTGTAATCTTTATATTGATTTGATGTAATAGTGTTTCAGATACTATGTACAGTCTGCATTTATGTTGGAAAGGAAATGAAATGGGTAAAGAATAACGGAAAAACAACCAAGGAAAAGTTTTACAACCTACACAGAGCTTGACCAATCTCCTGAAGCACAAAGAATCTGAGGGAGAACAGGCATCTCTTACAGACAGTGTGACATGCTGAGGCAAACAGCACAAAGTTCTGTATGTGGCCCACATTGATGCTGTGTATTAGCTAAAGCTTCTTAGTGTTATTCCAGAAATAGAACTGATTCTAAGGAAAATTGAATGGACTATCAGTAATGGAGGTTTGGAGAATCAGTCTGTTGTCTGTTTTGATTTATGAACAAAGTTTTTGTATATTATGTCCACGTTTCCCACCTTACAGTCTTTGTATTCTGAGTTTGTTATGTCCCAGTTACTGGCAGAAGGCTGCTGAAGGTGAGCAGTGGCATCCCACTTGTTTGGACTCCTTAAATCATCACAGATGCTCTATAGGAAGTAGTAAATCTTGGACTGCTTTGTTCTGTAGAGAGAGCCCTACTACAGAAGGCCCATAAATGGAATCTGATCTCTGTTTATAGACTTATTTCCCTCCCTTTTGCTGTTTTGTCTAACGAGGGCAAATTAATGAGTTTAACCCTTCCAAAATTACATTCAGCCCCGTGGATGTCTGTGAATGAGGCTGGGAAGAAAGATCCAAGTGCCACGTGCATGCAGACTGACCTAGGATAACACAATCTCTAACATTATAAAGCCTAGTCCTGTAACATAACTTCTTTTTCAGTGTTTAACTGCTTTGAGAGAGAGGAATGGCTTCCAGTCCTTCTTTCTGCTGAGTAATATGCTGTGTGACTATGTTTGGACTTATGTAACAGTTAACTTTCACTGAAAATTTTGTCAGGAATGTGCACAAAATGTGTTTTTTCTCTTGCTTTTCTGTACTGTTTGTGTACCCAGGTCAGGTTCTTACCTTGAATGCGTTTGTTCAGTGCAGTTTATATTTTAAAATACAAAAGATAAAAGAATTCATTTTGAGTGACTGAGTCTTACAGCCAGCAGAAGATTGCAAAATGTGTAGGTAGCACAGTCACTGCACTTACACTGGTATCTTCCAGAGAGCAGAAGTGGGTCAAGCAGAAGTTCAGCTGGGACTTGCATATTGCCATGGAGTGTGACAATGAAGATGCCGTAAATAATGGATACTTTCACTCAGCTATCCAAAATGCCAGTGTTCCTCCAACAAGCTTTTGTGTTTCTGCATACTGGGTCTCATTGATACATTGCACAGAAGTTGTAGTAAAAGCTCTAATAACAAAATGCATTGCTTTCAAGTAAAACAAATTTCCCTTGTTTATTCATCCTCTGTATAATCCACAGCACCACCATACAGAGTGTAAACTAGAGCTTTGGAACACCAAATCTCACCTGACATTGTGTGTCTGGTAGCATAACTTGTGTTCTGGATATTGCTTTTTGAGTTTCTAGGCATTTAATACCTGAACTTGTCTTGAAAATGTGATGCTGCTTATGAATTCTTGTGTCCTGCTGCTTTTAAATTGTCTCTAACAGAATTCTAACCGGTTTGAGGATTTGGATCAGGTGCCCCACAGCAGGTGTAAGAATCAGTACCTTTGCAGGTGTGATTTTATAATGTTGCAAGATGTTGTATATAGTCAAATATTAGTTCAGCTCTCTTTTATTCTTTTCTTTAAAAGGACAGCAGGATAATGCTGCTGAGTAGATTTGTTGCATGCTGCACTTTGATATTTATTTGTAGAAATTTCCTGAGCTGGATTCCAGCCCAGGTGACAGATTCCCAGTGCCAGGTGTTCTGATAGGAAATGGATTCCCAGGTTATTTTCCCCTCAGCCTGCTGAGGGACACAGTGCAGGGATGATTGACTGAGTGGCTGTTCACATTTCATCACACACAGCTGGGTAGAGGGAAGAGTGGGGAGGAGGAAAAACCTCTAGGAATCCCAGTCTGAAATCTCCCCACCCTGCTTTGCAGCAGATATTTTTCAAGTACCAATTTGCTTTATTATTTCGTTGCAACTTTTTTGGTGGTGTACAGGATTTGTTTGAGTTTCAGTGGATTTTCTTCCCTGTATTGCTTAAATCTTTTTTCGTTTTCCTGACACAGGATCATCCAGTTACATTCCTGTTTTATCATGCAAGGGGCAGAGACAGCTGGAGAATTGCAGCCTTCATTTTTGGTCCCTTTTTAGCAGGGCTGGATGGTAGCCAGCAGATCAGATCTAAAAAAGCAGACAATGCTGCTACATGTGTTGTAGAAATGAGCAGCTGGAGACAGAGGTACCTTGCAGTGCTGCTCTCAAGGACACACTTGTCTCACAGACCAAACTGCTGTGCTGTAAAACAGCCCCGTGCAAGTGTGCAGAGCACAGAGTGAAGGAGAAAAGGGAATTTTCCCTCCAGGTATCAGGTACATGCTGGGTAGATGCCTTGTTACACGTCCAGCTTGGACACTCTAATTAAACAACAGAGCTGTGGAAGTTCTCTGAGCAGCTGGAAGGACTCCTGTCTGTTTCACAGGAGGTAATTTATATCTCCCATAAAAGACTTTCCTTTTCAGCTTCTCTCCTCATGCCTTGTTTTATTGGAGTGCTATTGAGGTGAGTTAAAGACTTCATTAACAATAAATGTAACTATTAGAACGTTCATGTTACAAGTTGTGAAGTCTTGGGAAAGAGTTTGCAAAAGCAACTTCAGGGTGTTCATAAATAGAGAAAATGCTGCCTTTGTCAAGTATCCCCTCTGGTATAAAAAAGCCATATATAATGTGAGTAAACAGATGAAAATACAGATTAGCTGCTTACCAGTATTGAACCTGATTTTTCTCTCTTAGTGTTCTTCCTGAAATCAAGCTAAGAACTTTTTTTTTTCCCTTTATTTTTTCTTTTTTTCCTTCTTTGAGTGGAGGGGTGATGTTTTCATTATGACAAGGAAAGGAAAAATGAGTGACTGTTAGTACTGGGACACATATGGATGGCAGCACATCTGTAAATTCTCAGACCATCCATGGCATCCCTCTGAGTAATATGTTTGCAAAGAACGTGCAGTCAGCATTTTCAGTCTGGTGATTTGAGTATGTAGTGATGGACAGTACAATGTGCAATACTGGTGATCCATGGACACAAGCAGAGTTGGTATAGTGTGATTTTTGGGTAGCAGTGGCTCAATATGTAGTATTGATAAGAGGTGGCTGTGCAGATGATGTTCTGAGCAGTGAATAATTTTGTTACCTACTTCACCCTTTAAAGAAAAGGAAGATTAATCCACTATCGGTCTTATTTTCAATGAAGACAGTTGAAAAAACCGATTATGCTAATGCAACATGCAATTTAAGAACCTATAAAAATTCCTTAATAGCCCAGTGAGTTGGACACCAGATCCCTCCCTGTGTGAGCAGCAGGCTCTAAAGCAAGTTGTGCCTTTACCTTGACTGGTGAGGATTTTGCAGGGTGAATGAGAGGGTGCAGAGCTCTGCACAACAGGAACAACCTGTGCAAGTGCTGCAACCAGTGCACAGGGCAGGGCTGGAGCTTGGCCTGTGCTCTGCACTGGTGCCTCCTTTGCCTGCTCTGCCAGCCCTTCCCCAGTGGAAGTGTAAACTGAGACAGGGCAGGAGATCTCCCCTGATGCTGGGGGACAAGGGGGAGGGAGTCTTTTGTCTCTGTGAAATCTTAGTGCGAAATAGAGGCAGGTTCCTCAAGGCCAGAGTGGGGTTTTCTGGAGGAAGAGTGCCCTGTCCCGGAGCTAGGAGCAGCAGGGACAGGGGGGAGAGCTGGGGCAAGGCTTGAGTGCAGTGGCAGAGGCACAGAGCCAGTGGCTTTAGTGGCTTTAGTCTTGACTCTTCCTATCCTGCGTGTGTGATCCCCCGATGGTGACATCCTCTCTTGTGGAGCTGCCGGGAGGAGCCTGGGCTGCCATCAGAGGCCTCATCAGCTGGAGCACCAAACCACTCTCTCAGGGCAGGTTACACTCCTCCTCTGGCATTTTGTAAATCCTCACAGGCAAAAATCCTGTGGCCAGGCTGGTGGAAAAGTGGTGAGCAAGCAGAGCATCAGCAGGACAGCTTTCTGCAAGGGGACAGCTTTCTGCAAGGGGGACAGCCTCCCATCAGTCACACACTGGAGCAGACTGGGTTTGCTGATGGCCTGGTGACTGCTGAGTGCACTGCGAGGGAGACTGGGCCCTCGGTATTCAGGAGAAATGTGCTAGGAAGCAGGTGTGCTGGGGTTCTGTTTCCTGGAAGAAGTGGCTGGATTTAACGTGGCTGGATCCCAGGAGTGAAATGAACTGTAAGGTGCATTCATAACCAGTGGAAGACTGAATTCGGTTCATTCTTTATGGACGTTTTAAGCAAAGAATTGGAAAAAACACTGGGGCTGGATGGGATGGATTGAGTCAGCACAAAGATTCCTGAGACAGAGCTCCACAACGTGCTGCTGCTGCTGCTGGAGAAGGTGAAAAGGTAAAGGGGGGGGTGCAGGGCACCGAGGGTGGGGTGACGGCTGCTGCCGGGGCAGGCACTGCTACTCTGAAATTAGCAGCTGCTTTTAGTCTTACATCCTCTGGAAATGTTCACACACACACAAAAAGCATCCCTACGAAATGATCCTTATGATCCTTTAACCCTTTCCTAAAAATTTATAAAAGTGGACATGGTGAAATAACTAAGAAGAAATCAAGCTCAGATCCATTCAAGTTGCTACCCTAAATATCTAACTATTCACATAAATTTTAACTACATCATACTGGTGAATGTTTATCCATCGTTTTCATTTGCTACCTGCAATTAGTACATATGCAATTGACTGTTCTAGTGACCTCTGCAGTCTAAAGAGACCAGGCTGCAATGAAGGGCTTGGTCTCTATAGAAAGTACAGCTGGGGATTATCAAGTGTTCTTAATGCAAATTTTCCATAAAAAGTCCTCTGAAATGTGATTGCAAAGTACACCCACATCACAATTGTGGGTCAGATTAAATTTCTGCTCCTGGTACTGACTGCTGCCTCACAGCCCTTCAGTTTTCACTCGGGGCATTGGTTTTGGTCAGTAAATCCCTTTGCAGTTTGCAGTTGCTGGGGGGAGCCTTCGGTATGCCGGGGTCATTAATTCTGGAGTCTCTTTTACTCTCGGTCCCGTGGGGTTTGTGTCGGTTTGTCCTGCAGAATGCTGCTCTTGCCCTGCCGACCTTCAGCAGGGGCAGACAACACCACAGGACCGCTGTAATTGCAATTTTCTGTGTGGTTTGGGCATGGTCAGTGAGGGCTGCTCTCTGTGGAAGGTACCAAATTCTAACTATCAGCCTAAGGCAGGTAAGGGACACCCGAGCTGCTTTGTGGCAGCTCAGATATCAGCTGCAACGTTTGGATGTGAAGGGCTTTGTGCTTTAACTTTCCCAGGATAAAGGACAGGAAGCATTAACAACCCAACCAGGAATGCTGATAACAAAGACCAGAAGGTGCTGCAGTGGAGACATTCACCTCTCCAGCTCAGTAGTTACTGCTAGGTACTTTGTGAGATGCAAACAAATCTCTTTTCAGTTGGATTTCCAAAGGTTAGTAGGCATTTTCATAGCTGGCAATTGGAGATGTTTATTTTTACTTTTCCCTGACTGTAACTCTGCAATCCTCTCTGTCTAGGGATGAATTATATCATAATTCATATTCTTAATTCATATTCATTCATATATCTTAATTCAATTCTATCTAGAAGTGCATTTTACTTCATTTCAAGCAGGACTGGATATTAGATCACAAAAGCTTTTTGTTGAAGCTAACTAGCAATTCTTCCAGAAAGAATTCAAAACTGCACTTTTTGTCAAACTTTTTTTTTTTTTGCCAACTTTTGGAAGACCGAGGAATTCTTAATGATACATTTCAAAACGTTTAACAGGAAAATATCTGATGTCTAGCCTGTGTTATCCTTGGCTAGCTCAATCTCATTATTCTTTCTTAACACTGTCTTAACTTAAATCACATCATTCTTTTTTTCCTGTTTCTGGGATTTACTCTTCTTTCCCAACAATTTGTATAGAACAGCCACTCCCTGTTGCAGCCCCATTTTCTGGCTGTAAAATTTCTCTCTTCCTCAGTCATTTCTCGGGTACTCTGGTAACTTCTGTTAACGCCAGCTGGAGTTCATCTTCCCTGATCACAAATGAACCTGCTGACCTCTTAACTCAATCCAGGTGAGGAGAGGAGTTATCAGGAACAAGAGTGCTTTGTTGGTCTCCACCTAAAAAGCAGTGACATCTATAGGTATGTTGGGAATGGTTCTCTCTTACTGTAGTTGAGTTTTATATCACTGATGGAAAATTATATGTTACTGCTGGTTTCCTGGGCATGATTTAGAGAACTTGACTCTGTTGTTTTTTTACCTCCTTGTTCCCAGTAACCTCTTTTCTGATGCACAGGATGGCTAGTTGAATACAAATGTAGTTACTTCGGTGGTAAATTAATTAGATTATTTCCCCTATTATCCTGCCACTTGCTGCAGTAACAGCCAAAGGGGTTTCTTACAAGTTAGAATGCTCTCACTTGTCTTAGTGAATTTCACTTTTTCGGACAATTAATGTTGAAGTGATGTTTTCATGATTTTACTTGAATTTCTGGAAGCTTAACTGAAAAAAATATATTTGAGTGTCTTTATTTAGGTAATTTTCTGATTTTAAATTATATATTTTATATATATTATATTCTTTCAAAGTCATCATAATGGCCATTTTTCTGCTCTGCATTACTTTTCTCCCATTTCTTATATATTTTTTGCTCTAGAAAAGCAAGTAGCAAGTTACACAACTAAAATGCAAAGGACAATATTTTCTTGGGTTTTTACAAGAAATTACCATATTTAAAAAATGAAGCTACTGGTATCAGATTTGCTGTCTGTATTTAACACAGAGAGATTTGACTGCATTTTTAATCTATCTGCTCTCATGTAACTGTTTACAAAAATGAGAAATTCAAGGAGCCACTTGGGTTTTTCACGTTTCCTGACTAAAGGCTGGGACGTTGGGAACCAAGCAATGTGGTTCTTAGGAAACATTTCCTTCACGTGTAGCAACAGCAACATCTGCAAATTCCAGCAGCATTTGTGAAATGTCACAAATACCTGGGTGTACCAGGTGTCAGAAATAGAAATCACTCAGCCTGCAACTTTTATCCTTGGCTGTGGTACACGAAAAGAGTTGGGAACGAGTTTCCAGAGCCGTGAGAATAATGAACCAGCTCTTCTGAGGTTTTTCCTTTGAAATGAACCCCCGCTTGTTTGCTGGGCAGCAAGGGGCGTTCGGCACCGCAGTGGATTTTGCCAAGTCCCATTTCAGTGCAGAATTATCCAGACCCTGCTGCGTGCTGGGTTTCCAGCCCTGAGCACTCCGAACTCCTCACTGCTTATCTCAAGGAGCCCTCCTGGCTATTGTTTGTATCAGAAGACGCTGTGGTCCCACAAACCGTTGTTGCTCTTTATCCCAGCAGTTCAAATGAGGTTTGTTCTAGAGAAACACACCGGGGCGCTGGACATGCTGACTTTACAGGACAGGCTACACCTTGACTCATACTGGTCACCGGGAGTTTAATGAAAGAAAGGGAAAATTCAGTCCCAAAATCTTGTAACTAACACAAACTGCCCTGCTGTGTTTATTCCCAGATAAAATCCAGAAATGTCTCTCTCTCTGATGGGGATCTCATGGGATGAATAGTACAAACACAGGACTGGGCAGGAGCTTTTATATTCTGCTTGAGATATGGAGGGGAAGAAAAGGGGAAAATCACGGCAATTAAAATTGTCCTCAAAGAGTGAAGCTAATTTTAAAAACTCTTGATCTGATAACTGAGCAAACTCCATAGGAATGCCGACATCTCTCTGTGGAGCATCCCCCGCGCTTAGCTGAGTTGTTCAGTCAATTGTTCCCCAAACGAGGGGCAAACTGCTCCCTGCCACCCTTCCTGTTCAGCCTGGGGGGATGCACGCAGGGGAGAGGAGCAGGGGCCTCTCAGCTGAGATTAGATACAAATACAAATACTCGATTTGAGCGCACTGACCTCCTGAGCCTTTGGAGAGAGAAACTGGGGTGACACTCCAGGAGAATGTATCTCAGCAGCTGCTTGCTTGCTGTCCTCGGTGGTCACCAGCTCCTTTCCGCCATCCCAGCCTGCCAGCAGCATTTTCCATGAGCCTGAACTCCTTTGTGATTCCTGTCGAGTAGAAGAGAAAACACCAAAATGAAACATTTTTGCGTAGCCTTCAGAGGCTGAATTTGCTGTCGGTTCAGCATCTCTGTCGCAAAGTTACAAATTATTCACAAGGAAAGCTAAGGAAGCCCTGTCCTTTCCAGTTAGGCTGGAGCTGGGATGGGCATGCAGACTGGGATTTTTCTGTGGCCAGGTAATGTGCTGGTCACCTTTTCCAATGAGGATTCTGCTGCAGGCTGGAAATTTCTCTCTCTTGGGAAATATCCTGTTAAAGAGTGACGTTGAAAGGACAGTGCACTTTTCTGTGAAGTGTCAAGTTTTATACGTTTTTGCTGGAGGTATTGAATGAACTGGAATGAGATCAGACAAGGAATTGTTTTGTGCTCTTGTTTGTGCATTTGTAGAGTAATCTGATAGGTCTAATTCTTCACTTTTCTTTGTGTGACTCCCACAGAACATAAGGAGAAGAGAAGCAGCTAAAAAATGGGCAGACAGTCCCTGAAGCTGCTTTGATACTCAAACAGAATCCCTTTGTTGGGAGAGGGATGGAATTGAATCTCCTGAAAATGTTCATCAACAGCTTAAGGAGCAGTGAGCAAAAGTTCTGCAGCATTGTGGCCTGCAATAACCTTTCAAAGAGCTGGCCCAGCTTTGGGGAACTGTATTAGTTCCCAGGTGTGACTTATTTAGTGTGCTCAGCAGGCACTCCTCACGCTCAGCTTCTCTGGATGTCTGTACCAGCTTTTGGGAAGAGTTTTGAAGTGGCACTGGTACCCCTGGGGTCCATCTACAGCTGGGTATTTCAGCATTTCCTGCTTATTAACAATTCTCAGCATTGCTTAAAATGAGAGACAGATTCCTATCCCCAAGCTACCTGGCAAGCTTTTAGGACAGATTTGTTTTCATTTCAGTTATTTAAATTTGTTCACAGCAATGAATGTCAGTGTCAGCACGGTTCTGCTGCACATTTACTGAAGCCACAGATGAAACTGTGGCCTTGGGAGCAGCTGATTTCTGTTTGGCCTGCAAAAGGTCAGGACTCTGGAGTGGATATTGTTTGTCAGGCACTGCACTTGCACACAGGAACACAACTTTAATGAGGATGGCAGCTCAGCAAGTGGCTGGGATGTGCCTCATGGGATTCCTTTCTTTTGGAGTCCCTTTCTTCCAGGGTCTTTCATCCTGCCCCACAAACAGGGATGTAGGTTTGCAAGTCAAAGGAGAATAATTTTGTATTTCAATGGTGCTGGCTTCTGTGAAATGTAACTCACAGCACGGGGTCATGCTTTGCATTGAGCTGGTTAGGATTATTTCGAATTCTGTGTCTTTTTATTTTTATTAGGCCTGAAAAGAGTGGATGACCTAAAATGGTGCTTTATTTTGCACTGCTGTGGATAGGCTGCCAAACATGAAGAACAGTTTGAGTTTCTAACAGTTTTGTTGTCAAACACTACTTTAAAAGTGCTTTCCAGTAAGGTATGTGATTCAGAGCTTACTTACTTGCATATTCTGTTGTAACTGGGTTTTACCTGTTATCACAGTTGTTCCAGTGATAACTCTGCTGATATATTTTAAGGAGGAAAAAGGGAAGAAAACATTTGTGCTCCTTTGAAGGAGCTTTTTATCTACCTTGCTATTATTTGTTTTTGATCTAATTCCCTCTGTGTCATGATTGTGTAAGACTTAAATTATTTCATAATGTTTAATACCTAATTTTAGCTGGCATTTAGCCCTTACCACTGACTTCAGATAACACCCCTGCAGGTTTAATGCATTTCCATATAAAATTCTTACCAAGGTGTTAATCCTGTATTACAAAAGCCCTTTCTCAGTAGAACATGTATTGCACTGACCTTAAATGCTACACTCAGACTACTGATTGAACTTACAGCAGCAAGGTACCAGGGCCTGTGATCTTCTTCAGAATCCTGATGCATTTGCCAGATCTGCTCAGGTTGAATTACTTGAAAGGTGTAATCTGTAAAAGCACTTGTGCATGCATTTTTTTTCACACCACCCCAACATTAGTTTCTAATCATACTGTTTAGCATGTACCACTGAACAGAAGTGTATAATTTTTATAATAAGCTCTATTCAATTTAATTGACTCTGATTTTTTTTTTAAATAATCTCTAAGCAGTTTAGTTGGAAAGAACTTGGTATGCACTGTGTATTTCTTGGTGCTAAAGACTTTCAGCAGCAAAAGCTATTGCTTCTGTCTTTTGGGTGAGAAAAAAAATTCAAGAAAATAGGCTGAGCTGTGCTATATCCTCAGTCTTTTGAATTCTTGCACCTTGAATAATGAAAGGCAGATCTTAACAGCTTTAATGCTCTTTTAGAATCAGGGTAATTTGAACAGGTCTAATTTTTTCTGTCTCAGAGAGAAGACAATTGTTTGTGTTAATATCATGAAGTTAATGAAATAAATTGCAATAGTTTGTAGTGCTTCTGCTGTGGTCTTTGATATGGTTTCAGACTCAGAGACTTCATTTCAAGGCTACTTTTAGCTTTTTCTCTACTGCCATCTTGCTTTAGCACACTCCATGGCTGTGCAGAGCAGCAGCATTAACAGTGAACCCGTGCTGGAATCTCCAGCTACATCTGGAGTTCAGCTATGCAAAAAAAGTAAAGAATACAGGAGCTATTTATTTGAGAGCTGAAGAGAAAACCAAGTGTTTTCTCATCTGGATGCTGCTTGGCATGGCTCATTACCAGTGTGAGGAGAGTGTACCCTTGTTTCTGTAACTTGGTGTTGCCCCAGAAAGCCTCACAGCTCCTGGAGGTCAGAAGTGCCCTTGCTTGGGGTCACACAGAGCAGGCTGGGGGTCAGGGAGGTGCAGGTACAGCCCCAGCTGCACCAGGGGACTGCTGCACTCAGTCATTCCTGCCCCACCTCCTGCCCAAAGGGGTCAGACAGGGCTGCTCAGGGCTTTACTCAGCCCCAGCCTGGGAACTGCACAAGCTCCCTGGGCACACTGCTCCACAGCCACGCTGTCCTCAAAGCTGAAAAGGTTCTGGGGATGGCAAATCTGAACCTCTGCTGTTCCACCAGGTGCCTGTTGTGTGTCATTGTCCCACCACACTCTGCTGCTGCCAGGTCCCTCCAAAGCTATTTCTTCTCCAGGTTCTACAAGAGCCATTCCCTCGGCTGTGCCTCCAGGGCAGGTGTTCCAGGCCTGCCCCTCTTGGTGTCCCTCTGCTGAACTTGCCTCTATTCCTTAGACTCTATAATTTACTTTTGCCCCTGAAATTGTTCTACATTTTCAGTATCCCACAGACACATGCACATCTCTATGATTCCCTTTGGAGGCTTCACCTTGGTCTGTGGGATTCAACAACCCGTATCTTCACTGTAAGTGTTCTGCCAAACTGGCTTTTGAAAAAACATTTACTATTTACTGAGTCCTCTGTAATACAGAGGAGTTGCTTGGTTGCACTGTTTGTCTTCTGTGACATCCTTTTGGCTGAAATTTGGATTAACTGAAACATGGAAAGGGTGTTTTATAGCACTAAAGCCATGGAGACAGTTTTGGGAACTGCAGTCTAAAGTCCTTGAGTTCAGACTAGTGCTGTTTAATTTGCAGTGTCCAAACAATTCCTCTGAGACCTCTTATGGTGGTGAAGATGCTGCTTTTCATTTCTAAACAGGTTTGTTTTGTTTTGTTTTTCCTGTGGACCATAAACTGCAGCCTAATGAAAGCGTGCAGAAAGTTATTTTCTAGCAAAGGGGACATCCTTAAAGTTGGATATCCACTTAGGGAGAGTGGAAGGAAAAGTGGCTGTGCACATCCACCAACATCCCAGGCTTCCCAGGCAGGTGTGAAGATGCCCCTGTACCATTAAAGTCTTGTTCTCAGCTGAATGGAAAACTTCCCTGCCATGGGATTTGTCCCAAATAAGATCTGGGGCCTGCTTGGTTCCACTGCACTGTGTGCTGGTGGCTCCTGTCCCCATCCAAGCAAGGGGCCTGGGGCCAGGGGAGCTCCCACTGCACCAGCTCTGACAGCTCCTGCTGCATGGGACAGGTGCTGCCTGGGGGTGAGCTGTCCTCAGCTCTGTCCCCCTGCTCTGGGATTTGCTGGAAAACCTCTGCAGGGAGCTGTGCTCTCCTTTGAACAGCTCTGTGGGTGCTGCTCCTCTGAACATCTGGAACGTGGCTTCCCTGGGCTGGGGTATGTGTGAGCTGAGTGCAAAGTGAATTTTGATTCATTCTAGAGAGGGGAGACACGACCATAGGTATATCTTACTGCCAAGTATTACATTGTATGCTTTTCCTGTCTGCCTTTTATGTGACAGCACACTTCCAGGCAAAGCAGGCAGCAGGAATAGTGCAGCAGCTGGAGCTGACCTTTGGCTGTTCAGGCACAGGAAGGCACAGCTCCATCCCAATGCTTTTATAGCCAATCTTGCACCCTAGAGGTGAGTACCATGCCAACCCCCATTACTGCTGGCTGCTTAGAACAAAGCTTTGGACATTAAAGAACTATTTGAATTTCTGAGATTTATTGCAGAACAGAGGGCACAGCTGGAGAGCAGTTTTAGTGGGGGAATGCCAGGGTTGTGAAGGGGAATTTTTGGATAAGGCCAAGTGGAAAAGCTGTGCTTGTGTCAAATTCCTGTAGCAGTGGATGGCAGCACCTCAGGACAGTTCAAGGAGTTAGAGACACTGCCAGTGCCTTGTTTATTCCTGTTCTGTTGTTTGGCTCCATGGTGGTTGCTTTGCACCTTGCTTGGGCCTGTTTAGTTTTGTGTTATTTGTGTTATTTTTTTTATCTCCTTGCAATGAACATTTTGAATCTATCTGTCTTTTACCACCAAGCCTGACACTAAATGCTGAAACAGTTAAAGATGACCTTCCTTGCTATCAGCTGTGCTCTGTGTGTTCAATGCATACATGAATTAAAAGCCATCAGCATGCTACATTATATGAAAAATAATGATCTGCAGGGCTGTTGCTTGTTGTTGAATTTTTCTGCCAGTTTTGCAGTGAATGCCCCAAAGGTGGATGTGCTTATGCAGTTCTGCTTGTTGGCTTTTGTGCCAGCTGTGGGTGAAATGCAGATCTCTGCACACCTTGGCTGTGCTCTCTTGAACAGTGCATTTGGAGCTGCATTCCTGCCAGTGTGCTCAGGCAGTGCCTGTGCAGCTTGAAACCTGCTCCCAGGATGCTCTCAGCATCCAACTGGACACATCAGTGGCCTTGCTAAGAGCTGAAGGGGTTAATCTCTTTGAAGGTTAGAGAGACACATTTCAATGGCAAAAGCTTACCCACTGTGCTCTGTGGTGCTGTTCACAGGGGTCTCAGGTTGAGGGAAGAGATGAGGATCTGACTCCATGTTTCAGAAGGCTGATTTATTATTTTATGATATATATATAATATTAAAACTATACTAAAAGAATAGAAGAAAGGATTTCATCAGAAGGCTAGCAAGCAAGAAGAAGAATGATAACAAAAGCTTGTGATTGAAAGTCTGAGCCAGCTGACTGTGATTGGCCATTAATTAGAAACAACCACACGAGACCAATCACAGATGCACCTGTTGCATCCCACAGCAGCAGATAACCATTGTTTACATTTTGTTCCTGAGGCCTCTCAGCTTCTCAGGAGAAAAAATCCTAAGGAAAGGATTTTTCATGAAACATGTCTGTGACAGTGCTCAGCTTAGGAAAACTGTGCCACACTGAGTGTACTGGTGTCTGCTGTGTGACTTGTTCCTGTCTGGGCACTTGGGCAGAGGTTGCAGCAGAGAGCTCTTCCTATTCTTCCTGAATCTTGCTTTGTTCTCACCATATCTGCCTGTGGGGTTTTTATTAGCTGGTGAAAGAAATTATGGCTCTGGGTTGCCATTAGCACTAAGATTAGAGTAAGGATTTCATGATGGCTCTCGGGTAGGAACCTCAGAAAGCACGTAGACGTCGTATTTCCAAAAATTCATAACAATTGCACTTGGGAAGAGGCTTTCATGTGTTGTTGGGAAGGCAGAAAAAGTGCTTGGCTTTTGCTGGTTTTGTTTACTTCTTATTAAGTTGCATGGCAGCATCCTTTGAAAGTTGTAAGGAATAAAAAGTTAATAAGAACTTAGTAGGATAAGGTAATCACAGAAAGTTTGGAACTGTAAAGACCAGAAATTGTGACCAAATGGAGGGCACTCTTTGCCTAAATGTCCTGATTTGGGAGTGTCTGTCCTGGCAGGAATCAGTAGATACAGAAATCTGACATTTTCATGTGCTTGTAGCTTCTTTGATGCCAGCTGAAGAAGTGTTGGTGGCCTTAAACTGACGCTTGTTTCTCTGAGGGTTGTACAAAATAATCAAAGAACAGATATTTGCTGTTGCTGAGAGCTTTTGTTTGTTTCAGCAATAGATCAGACACATTACAAGATCTGACAGTTTCATTTAATTGAGCTGTTTACTCTTTGCTTCACTAAAAGGATGTTTCTGAAAACAGGACCTAGTCCAGCACTAGTACAGAGTACTTGTGCCAAAATACAGTTTCTCTGTTATATACTTAAAATTTAAAATGTTAATCTTAACTGCCTTTATAATCTACATAGAATTTTTATTCTTTAATAAGAACACATCTT
This sequence comes from Camarhynchus parvulus, assembly GCF_901933205.1. NCBI lineage: Eukaryota > Metazoa > Chordata > Aves > Passeriformes > Thraupidae > Camarhynchus > Camarhynchus parvulus. The sequence goes on along the minus strand of NC_044576.1, from coordinate 1,096,995 downwards.
GTAAACTCATTACTGTTCAAAAAGGGTTGTGCTAGAGTTCCCAACTTGCTATGATGTTCTTATTATCATTTTATTCCTTAAAGTTCTTTATAAAATGTGATTTTTTGCTGTAAAATGTGATTATGATGCACTCTAGTCTACAGAAAATTCTTGAACTATAATATGCGATTTTTGCTATGTGATTATGATGCACTCTGGTCTATAGAAAAGCAGAAGCCTTGCAGTTGGAAGCAGTATTGCTCTCACTTATATCTTCTGCAAAAGCTGAATTACATCAAACAAGCCAAGGCTCTCATGCAGAGGCACAGGATCTGTGGCATCTTTTGTATAATCCATTCCATGATAGGTTCTCCCAACTACAGAAATACCAATCTTCTATTTCTACATGCTGTGTCTTCTCTGCCCATCACATGTTTTGGGGTTTTTTCTGGAATGGATTTACTCCTAGTCCTTTATTGTTCTGCACAGTTTACCTGAACTCTTAAGAACTAAATTGAGTGCTGTTGTAACAAATGCCTCTCTGTTCAATTCTTCAGAATTAGCCTGGGTTTCACCCAGATAAACTTGTCTTGTGTGTAATTTTTCTGAATAGCCTGAAGATGCACAAACTCTGCAACTGTTAAACAACTCAGTGAAAGCTGATAATGCTCACATTACAGAGATGGAACAAAAATCACTTTGTGCTAGTCAAGAATACCCAGAGGCTTTTCTGTGTGCTGAGTTCTGTTACCCAATGCTCATATTACAGATGGCTTCCCACACTGTGACCAATAAGTGCTCCAAAAAGGGCATTCTTGGGTTTTAGGTGTCCAGGTAATGAGCACAGTTTGAGCAGACCTGTAAAGCAAACTGAAGGATAAGAATAGCTGAGCCCTGGCCAGCTGCTTTAGCTCATGTGGCTCTGCAAAAGCTGCAGAGATGGAGGGAGGGAGGTTCAGGGGTTTGCTGTATTCACACCAGCAGGGGAGAAGCTGGGCTCTTGGCTGCTGGCAGTGCCTCACAGAGGTGTAAGCAAGGCCCTCCTGAGACTATGAAGACAGCAGGAAGGTGATTTTCATCAGATTTATGTAGAGTAGGGAAGTGGGCAGGGTATTCTGCAGGCAGGCTTTGAGCTGTAAAAGGACAGCCACTAAGGAGCTTTAATGAGAATGGTGTTCTGGTGATTTTGCATCAGACCTATGAGACACGGCTTGCACAAATTGATAAATCTTCTCCATGTGCAAATCTAAGGGATGCAGCTTTTAAATGTTTCCAATGAACTTGGGAGACTATCTGAAGCACAGCAACAGTTATTTAGCTATGCAAAGTAAATCTACAAAGCTTTACATAAGAACTTTATCGATAAACACTTAGAGGGATGCTTCCTGGGCCTTATCAATGTCACCAATGATCTAATTCTTGCTTTCACAATTTCAGATTTTATTTCAAAGTCAGGAGAGAATGATATCTAATATTTATGTTGTTAGCAGATGTGCACTATTGACTCTGCAACATTTTAGGCTTGTGTTCAAACATGATTTTACATTTTTAAAAATTCCTTCAGTATCAAGCTGGCTTTTGTTTAATGCTTTGAATATTATTCTGAAACAGCCTTCCCTGAACGGAGGCACTGGATTTGATGCTGCAGAACAGATACAGACAACAACAGCAAGATAATAACTATAAAGATAATGAAGAAATTTTAATTACACTTGGTATTTTACTCCTTAGCAGTCTGGTGCTCTGCAGGAACAAATGGTCAAATTGGCAGCAGCACGGTGTGCCCACAGCAGACTTCAGACAGCAAACTATTCACAGGAGTCATTACTGAATGCTGATGGCCTTTCCCATAGAAAAAGAAAGCTTGCAATGGTTTCTGCACCTGCAAGGAGTTTCCTAGCAACACCACTGAGGAAACTGTATGCCAGGATTTGCTTTTCAGAGTTCTTTTTGTTGAATATAGCAGCAGTTGTAAAACAAAGTTCAAGAGCAACTTCAGCTCTTCAAAGCAATGTTGTGTATTACATTTACTCAGAGGAGTGTTTGTGTTGTAGTTCTCTGCCTAGAGGATAAATATTGGGTTACAGTGTCATCCAATTGACAAGGGTGGTTTAGTTAAACATGAACACAGCTTAATCTAAAATGTCACTTTCTACTTGGGGGAAATTCCTGTTAGTGTTTAACAGTGGGTTATCCTGTGAAGGAACCAGAGTCCCTGCTGCCTGCCTGGCAGAGGGCACAGCCAGGGAGCAGGGCAGCACAGAACATCACCTGGCTGGGAACAGACCATTAGTCTGACTGAAAAAAGAAGAAAGGGGGGGTTTGTTTTTTTGTTTTGTCTGAGGAGGTGTCTGCAGTCACTGTCTCACTGTGTGCACGGACCTCAGGTGAGTGAGTCCCTGCTTTGTGCCTGGTCATCAATAACTGCAGGGAAATCCTTATTTCAGCTACAGCACCCACAGGTACCGGGTCAGGAGCACTTGCTGGGCTTGTCCTTTGCCACCTTGGGAAGAGCTGAGAGTTTATCTGGGTTTTATGCATGGGGGAGTTCAGGTGAAGGACTGAGACCCTTTTCAGCCCTCTGGGCTGGGGCTGCAGTTTCTGAGGAAGATGGGCCACACTCTTGGCCCCTCCAAACTTCTGCTTTTGTCATGCAGAATAAGAACAATGTTTTTGTCTCTTACCAGGACAGATAGTGAGGTAGCCTAAAAATGCATGCAGTTGTAATAAGAGTTTTTGCTCTGTACCCGGTTTACTAAATGATCTCTAGTTCTAGAACCCAGTCTAAAAGTGGCATTTTACCATTTGTATTCAATTTTATGTACATTTATATTCAATTTTTATAAGAAGGGACAAAGCCTATTACTTGTATTTTTTTCCTTGTGTTCTGACTTGGTGAAAACATTTTGTACTTAGATCATTGGATGTTGACCTTTCCCCCACTAGCTACCTGGAGAAATACAGGTTCTGCATGGTTTAACGTGTAAGCAATCTTCTAAAAAATCAGCAGTCATCAGAAATAATTCTCTCTCTCAGCTCCCTGTTTATAAATCTAAATTATGGCTTTGGCTGGAATTCTATACCAAACAAACTAACGTGATTAAGGCAAACTTTGTGTTTCCTTCATTACAAAGGCTCATTACAAAGTGCTAGCACCACCTCCCTCCTCTCAGAAATATTTCTGAGTAATTTGCCAAAGAAAATTAGCTGAGAATAAGGGAACTTTTCAGTGGAAATCTTTCACAGCTGATAGAAAAAAATATGCATTATTCTATTCAAATAATTTTCTTTTCTTTTAGGTGATGTGACCCCTGCTGTCATGAATCCTCTCTCACAGCCAGGCTCTGTTCCTTTGGCACAAGGAATATGCTGGACCATATCAGACATGAATGCAGATCATGTGGTGGTCACTCAGGAAACTCTAATGGAGCAGTTAGTGAAAAATTACCCAGGTAACTTGTTTGTTTCTCCCTCCTTTAAAAAGTGGCTGTATCATCAAGCTTGAGTTTCTGATGTTGGACAAGGGATCAGGGAATGCTTACAGGCAAAGCTGGCAAGGTGTACAGTTCACAGGGAACTGCTAGATAAATGAATGTGCAAACTTCTCATCAATCTGTGAGTGTCACTGCATTGACTTGAATGCAATCCTTTCCACAGATTTAATAAATCTTTGAGAATCTGAGGGAACTGGCTGTAGTTAAGAGTATGTCCTTTTAGGGGGTGGGAAAGCACAGATGTGGTATTTAGGTGCTAGACATGGAACAGCATAAAATAGACTCTTAGATCACAGAGACTTGTTAAGTCCTCCTTTAAGAGACAGGAACACAGCTGACTTCGACTGCCAAGGGACTGGGTAAGAGTCTACATCTGGTGTTTGCTATCAAAAACTATAACCAGCCTCAAATTCAGGTTTGTTGGTCGTATTCTAACCCTTTCCTTCCTGAAAGGAAATTACTTACACTAAGTGATCTTTAGTTCTTGACTTCTAGCCCAATTGGTTGGAGCATGGCGCAAATAATGCCAAAGTTGTGCATTTGATTCCTATATAGACCACTCACTTACGAGCTGGACCTGATGATCCTTGTGGTCCCTTCCAACTCAGAATATTCTGTGATTCTGATGGGGTGGCAGCCACTTCCCTTAATATCTGAAAAGTATCCCATTTCCCTTAGATCTGCAATATCAAAGTGTTATTGTGATGGAGACTTTGAACAGGTTCATTCTGGCCCTCTCAGGAGGCTGCTTTGTTTGATACTGAGCTGCTTCTTTTAAATTCTCTTAATCTTACAGCTCTGTGAATGCTACAGACTGATCTGATGGGCATTTTAACCAGTGGGAAAAATATTAATGCAACCCCACAAAGTGGCACAGAACCACGCCAGGAATGTGCTGCACTCAGTAAGTGCACTGTGATAACCACAAGGCAGAATTTGTAGGTCAGCCAGAAGTAGCATTCTCAAAGTTTGTAGGGTCTGAAGGTATTCTTGCTGTGTTTTCACCTTGCTGGAAGTTCTTAGTTTGGTGGGCAGGAGGTCAGCTGTGACTAGACTAAGGACTCTGAGACTGTGACACCTGATGGAGAACTGCAGCTTAGACCAGTCTCAGTGAGGTAACAAATTGACATCTGACCAAACTACACCAGAAACTTCAGAGAGTAATGAAAGCCCCTGTTAAAGAACATGCCAGGAGAGAAATGCTTTGAACAAGAAGTTGTTTGGTTTGTACCTGGCAGAAAGTCTCTCTCATGAATATCATATTCTGACAGACACAAAGACAACATCCTTGCTCCCTCACAGTGGTGCTGCAGTGGCAACACAGCTAAATGCTTTAGTATTTCATTTTCAGGTGATTTCAGGGCTGTTGTAGGAGAGAGATATTTTGGCCAGCACTCATTTTATTTGAAAACTTGTTACTGATTTGAAGTATCTGTCTCTTTGTTCTAGGCATTGCAGTGCCCTCCCACAATGTATTATATAATATCCTTGGCACTCTAATTAAGGAAAGAAAAATCTATCACACAGGAGAAGGATATTTCATTGTGACTCCCAACACTTACTTCATCACAAATGATGCCACAGAAGACAACAGAAGGATCCTGTTGGAGCACAGTTGTTGCTGTTCATCACCTTCCATCACTGACCTGGTAAACATTAAGTCCTGCACAGGCCTAGTGAAAGAAAGCACTCCTACATTACCCTGTTACAGATCCTGCCATGGCCAAAATAAGCTCTGTGAACAAAGGCAAGGGCTGGTGATGAGCCATGGATCTAATGGAGAGGGACAGAGAGGCTGCACTGAATTGAAGCCTTCAGTTCCAACTCAAGGCATCTCCACATGTGCTGAGAACCATTCCTGGGACGCCATCAAATCCCTGACATCTGTGAAAGCAAAACTGAAAAGCAAAATGTTTGGCCTTGGCCTTTTCTGGAGAAGTGGTTCTAAGAAAGAAAAACACAAGAAGGAGTACTCCACTTTTTCAGGCCAGTTTCCTCCCCAGGAGTGGCCAGTCAGGGATGAAGATGACTTGAACAACATCCCACGTGATATTGAACATGAAATCATCAAGCGTATTAACCCCACTCTTACAGTTGATAATTTGATTAAACACACAATATTAATGCAGAAGTTTGAGGAGCAGAAAAAATGCAGCAGTAAAGAGAAAAGATACATCAGTAATGGTACCTCGGCTGAAGTGCCCACACTCAGGCAAAAGCATCTCTCAAAGGATTGTATTCAAAGGGCACCGAGTAAACCAGCAAAACACACCAGGAAAACCAAATCAAAGAGGGAAAAGCAGATGAGCAGGAGCAGCAGGAAATCTCACAGACAGAAGCTAACATCCCAAAATGTGAAACTGGCAGAGAGCTTTTCCCTGCCCATCAAAACCCAAGAGGCACCTGCTGCAGCAGTGGAATCCCAGGGGATATACAAGAAGCAGATTAAGAATCCTTTCCAGGGTCTGCCATGGAGACCTCGCAGCTTTCCTGCCAGGGGGCACCAGGGTGCTGGAAAGTGCCAGACTCACAAGGGAGGAAGGGCTTTCCAAAGGCCACAGTCCTTGGCCTCCTCAGGACCCTTTGGCTGTGAAATTGAAAGGCTGGGCGCAGAAAGTGAGGCTGGCAGAGCTAAGCAAAACAACCCACTCCATGCTAATAGGTCTGACCTTCAACTAAAGAAAGGCAGTTTCAGTGAAAATGGTGGTTATCCACAGGGCAGTAATGTGCAAATAGAGAACAGAAGTAGATACTTCCTGGGGAGTAACATTTCTGAAGAAAATGTCTCTAGAAGAACAGTAAAAAAAAAATCCCCTTGCTCCTACATTGAAGATAATGGTGTGTGCAAAGAGGATGCACGATTTCCATCGCACCTGAAAGATGAGCATTGCAGATGCAAAGCAGACACTGTGTGTGAGCTCTTAGATCAAACAGCCAGTGACTTTCAAAATGTCCATCTTTCAAATTGCACAGCCAGTGCTAATCTAGCCCCAAAAATGGTGTGAAATACAGACGAAAGACTGATAAAAGGAGTGAACTTCTATTTAACCATGACTGTGCCAGCCATCCTGGATCAAGGGAGCTGGAAAGGGAAGGGTTCACTGGTAACTCCCATCTTCTGTACCAAAAGGGACACGATGGTGACACCTGTCCCTTGTCACATCTGGATGAGAATTCTGAACAGCTGGCCCCTGGCCATGCCTGGTCAGGCACAGGAGACTGGAGCACAGCTGTGTCCCTAAAGGCCTCTAAGGTTAGTACCTGCCCTGCCCAGCACCACACAACTGCAAATAAATGTGATATGAGATACAAGGGAAGTGCCAGCCTTGCAGAATCAACAGATGGCTCCAAGGAGCACCCTAAACCAGACAGCACAGAGGAAAGCTGGCTGTGCAGCCAGGCTCTTCTGAAAGGCCACAGGAAGGAGGAAGGAACTGGTCTCAGTGAGTGTGGGAAGGGCTCAGCTGGGGCAGGTTCCTGCCAGGCTGGCTCTGACTCTGGCACTCTGCAGAACTTCACCCGTGAGGGGGGAGAGGGAGCAGCACGCTGTGCTGTGGGCTCATGGATCAGAGTGAGAAACCCCCCAGGACAAAGAGAGCAGCTTGTAAAGAGTGCATGTCCTGTGAGCCCACAACAGAAACACCCAGAGGGGACAGAAAACCACAGCATCACAGGAGACAGTGGCATTGACTCCCCAAGGTAAGAAAACACGTGGCACTAAGATGCTTTATCTCCAAAGTGACCATCAGATTTAGGCAGAAATGTTGCAGTAAATCACAAACCCCTTCCCCAACAACATTTGTAAAAAAAAATTCTGTATTTTTTAGACTTCAGTGTTCTGATCCAGAAATACCCAAACTGTATAGTTCTGCTAATTCCTTTAACAGGAACATTCTCCCTACATTGCTGCTGTTTGTATTTTGCATTTGTTTTCATGAGGCACGACAGCAGCAGCAGTTCTGTCCTGCAGGTAGAGATGACCTAGGACAGAAATGCTGAGAAAAATGAGGTTTGATAAATTCAGTGTTAAACACTGTGCTTGGCAAGCTGCAGTTTGCAGGCAGGCTCAGCTCACACAGATCTCCACATGTGACACTGGATGTTGTCACAGGCTCTCCAGCTGAACATAAAGAACAGAGATCCAGCAGAAATTTAAAGTAGAAAATACCCTTTGACTTGCTCACAATAGGCAGAATGTGTACATCACCTGAGCTTTCACAGTGTGCATTTTGCCTGTAATTACACCTGAAAATCCCTTAATGGAAAATAAATTGGTATGAAACAAAGTTTTACACAGAGACCTCCAAAACTTAAGTAAATTGGCAAGAATCTATGTAAAAATCACATCCTTTTTTTTTAACAGCAACACATATTCTTAATATCTTAAATGAGTGATATTTAACTGTAATTAAACCATTGGAGTCCTCACTAGATTTGTGCTGTCCCCTTGAGAAGGCAGTATATGAAGGAACAAAGCACAGATTCCAGTTTCTAAGGGAATCCTGCTAATTGTTCATCTTTCCCTTGGCTGTGCACCCTTCCAAGCACATTTCCTGTGCATTACTTGGACATGAAGACTTGAAATCTTTAGCAAAATGTACTTCAGAGGATCATTTTGACAGTGTGTACATATGCCCATCTGTGGCACTAGAAGCTAAGCCAGCTCAGTTCATTTTTGCAATGTGGAGTCTGACTTCTAATCATTATGTTATTTTAGGTGGACTGAGAAGAAGATGAAGCTTCCTGCCAAATTCTAAAAGTATAAATAACAATGCAAAAAGGAGGACAAGTGAAAGGACAATTGTAACAAAGCTCCTTCCTTCATCTAACTCTGGTCGTGAATATTTGATTATTTTTTAATGAGATTGGTAAACTTTCCCTTTGTAACAAGGTAACCATAGTGTAAATGCAGCTGGTCACAGCAGTGAGGCAGTCTCTAAATCAAAGCTGTTAGTTAAAACTTTTGACAGCAGTGTTTGGAGAGGTCATGTGTGTTTTGTTTGCCCTCATCTTTGATTATTTTTTGTGTGTCTCTCTGATAATAAAAGTGAGAACTGGCATTCTTCATTGAGACTACAGCACTGACCTGGAGGGGGTTTGTTTCTGCAATAGGAACTGCTGTTGGCTGTTTCACACTGTAACTCTGCAAAGTGTTTCCTACTTGTGAAACCAGCTCATGCTTCACTTTCCCTGCTAGAAAACAAAACAAATGAACTGTTCACGCACCTGGCGCTACAAAAATTCCTTCAATCCCAAGGTTCTCTGACCGTGTCCCGCAGCACTCTCAGCTATGCTCAGTCTGCCTGGTGTGTTTGTATCTGTCAGGCCGGGTTTAGGCTCTGCGAATGAAGCGCTGGTGGCAGGAGGCCAGCAGCTGAGGCCAGTGCCACTGCTGCGGGCCAGGCCCTGCTCTGCTCCCGACCTCCGATTCCCTAAGGAATCCGCATCCCGGCAGCTGCCAGCATTCCTTTACGCATTGTACTTCCTAAGGCTAATTTGGACTTCTTCCTCTCGATTGATCTACAAGCACGTTGCGCAGGGCTCATGCTGCGTATCACCACAGGATTTTAAATCTTAGGCATTTGGTCACAGTGCCCATTCCTACTTCAGACTTTTCACTACTACTGAACGCCTCTCTGCGGTAGTTTCGGAGGCTGAAGCCGTCAGCTCGTACAGCTGCCGGAGGTTTGCTCTGGGGATGGCAGGGCCCTGGCGGGGCCGGCGGGACGAGCCGAGCCCTCATGGCGGACCCGTCATGGCGGCCGCCCCCTCCCGGCATGCGGCGCGCGCGGGGTGCGCCGGGACTCGCAGTCCTCGCGTTATCCCCCGGGGCACGCCGGGAATTGTGGTCCCGCGCCGACGGCCGCCGGCGATTGGCTGCCGGACGGCGTGGCCCCGCCCCCGTGCTGCCGGATCCGCCGTCCATTGGCTGCCGGGCGCCGGGGCCGCTCGGAGCGTGACGCGCGGCGGGCGCGCGGCTGGTGCGGAGCGCGGCGTGGCGGAGCGGCGGCGGCGGCGAGCGGAGATGCCCGAGGCCACCCGGTGCAGCAGCAGCAGCGGGGCCGAGTCGGGCTCCGACTGCTCCATGGACACCGAGGGGGTCCCGGAGAGCGGCCGCCGGCGGCACAAGGTACCAGGGAAGGGCTCCGGGTACGGCCTGGCCGCGCCCGCCCGCTGAGGCCGGCGCCCGGCGAGTCCGGCCTCGGGTGGCGGCCGCCCGCACCGCCGGTGGCGCGGGCCGGGCCAGGCGTGCGCGGCGCGGCCGCGGGGCGGCCCCGGCCGGGCGGCCACGTGCGCGGGCGGGCCGGGCCGAGGCCTCGCCGCGTGTCGGGGCGGCCCCGCCGGGCGCGCTGGGCCTGCCGGAGCCGGCCGGGAGCCCGGGACGCCCCTTCCCCGGCACCCGGAGCGGGGCAGCGCCCCGAAAGCCAAGGCCCGGTTGTCTCGTGGTCGGTAACGTGTCTCCTGAGCGGCGGCGGCCGGCAGGGATCTGTTGCCTTGTGTCAGCCACCGCCCCCGTCAGTAACTAGAACGTGCACTTGAAGCTTTAACTGTTCTGCGCCCTCTTCTCTGTTCCGTGTCGCTTGGATCCACGAGCGTGTGTTTTCATTTGCTCTGTGCCTTGTCAGAAGGAGAAAAAGGAGAAGAAATCTAAACGCCGGGACAAGTTTCAGAGGGGAAAGACTCAGACAGATGACAGCGAGGAATCGGATGAGGAGCGTTATGCCCCGAAACCCAAGAAATCAAAGAGTGTCAGTAAACAGAACGGTCACACGAAAGAGGAGAGCCTGGAGAAATCGCGATTGTCCTCCTTTAGCAGCAAATCCTCCCGCAGAAGCCGGCAGAGTAGTTCCAGTGAAACGTCAAGTGAGAGCGAAAGTGAGAGCGAGCAGGACCAGGTAAAGCTCATGGCTGGTTTTAGCTGTAGGGATGTGTTAGGGCTTCTAAGTCCTGCATTAACACGGCCAAATTTAGAAGGGGTTGTATTCCATTCCCCCCCTTTTCCTAATCAGTCGAGAGTGCTGTAAAATGTCAAGATTTAAAGTTCTTGAATTGTTCAGTCTGCCAAGAATTTGCAAGAGTTTTGAATTATGAAAGTGCTGAGGTGTTGGATCAGTGCATCGTGGTTTCCTCACTTGAGCAGCCTGGTGCTGTGGGGCTGTTCTTGGACAGACAGAATGCACTGAGATAGAGTTAAACTATGATTCAGCATCACGGGGTGTATGTGATTTTTGGGGTTGTCCTGTACAGAGCCAGGAGCTGGGCTTGGTAATCCTTGTGGGTCCCTTCCAACTCATGGTATTCTGTGATTCTAATTCATTGTTTGCAGTTTTGGTTTGAGTGCTTTGCATTTACTGTGCTGTTAGATATGAAGCAGCCTTAACCTACAGATCACTTTTGCTAACTTTGTCCAGGTTTGAAATATGATGGTAAAAGAAAGAAAGCTCTTTAGCTGCAGCTGTGACACTGTCCCTGAAGAGTATGGCACCAATGCATGTGCTGAATTTACTTGGGTTACCTTGAATTTACTGACAGTCATGTGATATTCAGATGGTATATTATTTTTTACCTAACAGGAGTTGACTGGAGAACAGAAGGAGGGTGCTTTCTCCAATTTTTCTATTTCCAAAGAAACTGTCCAGCTTCTTCAAGGTAAGTTTCCTGGCAAGGTGTGACCATAGAATGTCAGTGATCTCTGTGTTTTTATGCTCAAACACTCTGTGTTGATCAATAAGCTTTGAGATGTGCTCTGTTCATGCCCATACAAGCAGGGATGCTGTGCAGCAGACATTGGTTGCCTGCTCTAAATACACCTTTGAACACACAGTTTCCTGTTTGCAGTGTTTTCCAGTTCAACCTTTGCAATGAAATTCTAAACTACACGAGCCAAGGGTAAAAAAAGATGTGTGGGAATGTTTCAATTAAAGGTTATTTTGGTGTGAATAAAGGAAAGCCAATTATATGTAGTATCTTTGGTGTTTGTTTATGCATGAATTGGTACGAATTAAGAACAGAAGGGGTTTTGAGGTGTGAATTACTTGAAAGGAAGAGGTTTTCACAGATAGCTAAGGAGTATTGCATAAATAAAGGCACAGTGCTGACAGTCTCTCATAAAGGCTGATAAATTCCTCTGTCCTAGCTAGCACTGTGTCTGGTGGGGTGAAGTGGCAGAATAAAATGAACAGTCCCAGGGCACTGTTTGCAGATGACTCATCTGATCAAATAAATCAGTGGAGGTGGTGATGCACTCCTGACTTACTTTAGAGTTGATGGGAGCTCTTGCAATGATTTCCACTGAAGAGTATGAAAGCACAGTTGTAAAATGACCATATTAAGGAAATCTCTTGAAATTGCCACAGCTCGAGGAGTGACGTACCTGTTCCCTGTGCAAGTGAAGACCTTCAACCCCGTGTATTCTGGCAAGGATGTCATTGCTCAGGCACGAACTGGAACAGGGAAAACATTCTCTTTTGCCATTCCCTTAATTGAAAAGCTTCAGGGAGACTCACAGGAAAGAAGAAGAGGCCGTCCACCAAAGGTAACAGTGCCTGGCTAGGATGGTGATTTGCTCTGTCTGACATCGAAATGATTCCGGGTATTTCAGGTCTGTGCAGGGCTAAGCTAACCCACATTAAAGGTGATTTGAAAGCTGTGTCCACTGCATCCTGTGCTGCCTTCCAGCCTCTGATGAAGAACAAGCAGCACAACAGCTCTATCCACTTGTCAGTTCCTTTTTCTGCCACAGGGAGACCAAAACCACAGGTGGACAATGTGTTCCTGTATAATTTTGCTCAGTCACATTACCAGTTCAGGGCTAGTGGCTCTTGGATGCTTATTTTTCTCCTAAATTGCTAACAGATTAGTTACTAATTGTAACTTGACAGCTTGATAAAAGCTGTCTACTCAAACATGTTTCTTTCTAAAACATGTAAACAGTGGGAAGTTTTAAAAATAGACTTCATTTTCACTAGGAACACCACCAAATGTTGAAACTTCTGCTCCAGGGAATGCAGATTTGTTATGAGCTGTGTTCATTCTGCTAAGAATACCACGTGTGGTTTTTCACTGAGTTCTTATGATGCCTCCAGAAAAACTAGTGAAGCCAAAGCTGAGCACATCCTCATTAATAATTTTTATCAGTTTGTTTCATCTTGTCAGTCATCTGACAGATCACCTGAAGTGCCTTCCAAAAGTAGCATTAGCAGGTTTGTGTGCATCTGCCCATCACATTGCTGGGCTGACTGAGAATGCTGTCTCTAGATTTGGCACAGTCTTTTGGAGAAGGAAGGGCTTTCTTCAAGGGAGGCACAAGCCTTGCAAAAGATTCCAGACCTCACTCTGCCATAATACATTGCTGCCTGCTTTTGGTAGTGGGTTTTGATGTTGGAGGAGGTACTGGGATAAGGATGTTAAGGTTCCTTTGTGAGGTGACTGATCCCAGGCTGGAGAGCAGTGCTTCAGTCACATTTTAAACACAATCATTTCATCTGCATGCAGGGAGGGCTGCATACTGCAAGAGAGGATGGCTCCCTGGGTGCCTCTGCAGGGCTGTGGATTAGCACAGCAGCTCTCAGGCTGAACATGTTTCCCTGAGCCACAGGGAAGCTGAGAGACAGCTGACAGCTCTTCCTTGCACCTTCTCACAGGACTGTGAAGGAAAAACCTTTTGTTACCCACGTCCTTCAGTCTTGTGTTCAAACAGCACATGTAGAGGAAAACTTGTAGCTGGTCTGTTCAGGAGCTAAAGTTAAATAAGATTTAAGTCCCTCGTATCCTGTTCAAAAAGAAGTTAGCCTGTCCTAAATGAGTATATATTTAACAGTTTAATGATGTTACAAGAGACTTGAGCAGTGTGTTTCTCCAGTGTGTTTCTCTCAAATTTTAAGAAGGTTTTTTTTTTATTTTACAAAGGCTCAGATCTAAATAAGTCTAGTGGTTTCTTGGCAGAAGCCATGCTGAGAAAACATCTGTTTTGTCTTTTTTTCTCTGCAGGTTCTAGTTCTTTGTCCAACAAGAGAGCTGGCAAATCAGGTTGCCAAAGATTTCAAGGATATCACAAGGAAGCTGACAGTTGGTTGTTTTTATGGAGGAACTCCCTATAATGGACAAAGTAAGTGACTCTTAGGACTAGTAATTTAAACATGGATTGACTGCCATATTTAAGAAGTGCAATTGGATCTTTCCAGACACACACTTATAAACTCAAGAGCTGGAGACTGTTCATGGGAAATTCAGCAGTTCAAAATGTATCTTCTTGTGGAGATAAATAGCTGTGGTTCACAGTTTTCATCTTTTTAGTGTTACTTATCTACTCATGTACCTTAAATTAAAGTGAAACAGAGTATGCTCTGTGTATGACCCATATCTGGGTTTGGGTTCTTGTAAAACCATTTTCATTTTAAAAGTTTAGTCTTACAGCTGTGACTGGGTATGTGTTTTTTTCATGTGATAAGGGATATGTAGAGGATTTGTAAAGTGGAGAAGAAATTGTTGTGATAGCATGATTTACTGCCTTGGTGGTTGTAAAAAAGGAATGAGAGTGAGCTCTTTCATTGTGGTACATCTTCAGACATTAGGGATGATTTTTTTCAGAACCTTAGGAAAGGAGTTGATTTCAGTAATTTTGATAGTTAAATCATTTTTTTAAAAGTCTCCAGTTAAAATAGATAATTTGGGAAGAGCTGACTATTTCTAAAGAATAATAAAAGAAGCTTACCCTTGCTTACTTTAAAGCACTGGGAGAGGGAAGGGTGGTAAGTTCTTCTTTTTTCCCTTCAGGAAGAGCAGTAGATTTTCTACCTTACATTTTTTTCCAGATTTTCTCTTCTGGATCCTAATTTGTTCTCACTTTTGTAAAGGAGAATACTTATGAATAGTTGAAGAAGCTGTTTAGTTATTACCATGTTTAACTGCTGCAGAGAGTGCTGCCTGGTTCACTGCTAACTGCTGTGTTCCCTGTTTGCCAGTTGACCTCATGAGAAGTGGCATTGACATTTTGGTGGGGACCCCTGGTCGGATCAAGGACCACCTGCAGAATGGCAAGCTGGACCTTACCAAGGTCAAACACGTTGTGCTGGATGAAGTTGACCAGATGCTGGACATGGGATTTGCTGAGCAAGTGGAAGACATTTTACGAGTTGCATACAAAAAGGGTAATCTCAATATTGAAACAAATAGTAAGAAATATTAGTAATAATTTAATTGGCAAAAATTCAGGTGTAAGGTGATTTTGTTTAGAAATGACTGAATATTATGCATTGTGAATATGTGGGAATCATTCACAGAACCTGTGCAGAGCTTGGAGTCCAGTACCTAGGGGTCTGTAAATAACTGTCTTTGGCACCTATCTTTAAGTTGTGCTTAGGCTTCTTCAAATTAAAAGGATCTAGCTTTTTACCCTTCTCACTACTTGAAAACAGACTGGTGTAACTTTTTCACAATCTTGAAATTATTTAGACTTTCTAGAATATTTTTTACCCCAGGTGTTGGTAATCCATAAATTTAAAAAGCTCAGTTGGCTTCTTTATGTTAGGTACTGATATTTATCCTCATTTTTAATCACCTATATAATCAACTTGTGTACATCCGTTAGGTGAAATATGTGAAGTTTGTGAAGCATTGTTCTGTTTTCTTGTTAAGATTCTGAAGACAATCCCCAGACTCTGCTGTTCTCTGCCACTTGCCCACACTGGGTATATGATGTGGCTAAGAAATACATGAAGTCCAGATATGAACAGATTGACCTTATTGGGAAAAGAACCCAGAAGGCTGCTACAACAGTAGAAGTGAGTAAGCTCTTGTGAAACGTTTTCAGGCTTTTTCCCTTTTCTGCTACAAAAGGCCACCTCTTCTTAAGGTGCATTATCACAGTGATGTTGGAAGTTGTTTTCAGAATTTTTTCCAAGCATAGGGCTCGTTACACCTGGTCAAGTTGGTTTTGGGTTTAGGATCTGTCTTCTCACATCACAGGTAGAGAGAAGATTTTCTTGTCAGTTTTGTGGATTTTCAGAGAAAAGCAGTACCTGAATTTATCTAAGTTGTTAGCAAAAGGCCCACATGAACATCAGCCTGCTGCTTTTAATTCTCCATGGACATCCTAGCTGGCTTGTGGTGTTCTGTATAAAAAATACTTTTTTTTCAAACTTCCTGTAGTATCTCACCTCAGTAGCCCTTTGCTTGCTGTGCAGTAAGTACCATAGCAAGATATATATTACATATATGGAATAAAATAAATATAATACATATATAATACATACATGCTAAAGGCCTGATTTTCTCTTACTGTAATTATTTTGCTGAACATTAGACTAATTGTGGTGGGCATAAATAAGAGCCTTATGGATTTTGGATGTTCTAGGATCGTGACTTAGCACATTTTCTCCATCAGGGAGCTGTATAACTCTTCACTGTTTCTGTAATTAACAGTTCCAAATGTATTTTAAAAGAATCTTAACTTTACAGAAGCTAATCACTGGAATTTTTTTCTGTAGCATTTGGCAATAGAGTGTCACTGGTCTCAGAGAGCTGCAGTTATTGGAGATGTCATTCAGGTCTACAGTGGCAGCCATGGGAGGACCATTGTCTTCTGTGAGACCAAAAAGGAAGCAAATGAACTGGCTCTGAATGCTTCAATCAAACAGGTATTTTATCAGGTGTATTAAGTAACAAAACCTGTCAGAGATGTATCAACCCCATGTTGATACCAGACCTATGCTGAGTAAGTTTTAAAGAGAGATTTTCAAAGTGCATAGGGCAGGCTTTTGTGTGTGGTCAGATAGGATTTCACTCTTTCTTGTAGACATGAAACAAAAATTGTAGATTACTATTTTAAACACGCCAAGCATTGCATAGGTGGTGTGGATAGCAAGTTAGGGCAGGTTTTTCCTATGTCACAGTAATTAGACATGAGCTGAGACACACATTGCAGTTCTGTTTTCCTGCCATTGTTAAAGGCCTTTGAGGTATATGAGTAAGAATTACTGAGTACATATTGTGAGACACCTAAAATATAAACTCAGGTAATTCAGTTCTTCTTCCTTACCTTGCCACTCAGTACCTGTCAAATACCAAGATTTTGTACCCAAAACTGACCATAGGATGGAGCACTGTCTTGGATTTTGGTATGGTTCTAAAATAATACTGTTTTTCAGGATTGCCAGTCGTTGCATGGTGACATTCCTCAGAAGCAGAGAGAGATCACACTGAAGGGTTTTAGAAATGGTTCATTTAAAGTTCTGGTTGCAACCAATGTAGCTGCCCGTGGTTTAGATATCCCAGAAGTTGACCTGGTTGTACAAAGCTCACCACCAAAGGTAGGAGACTGTTGTGTTGGATGTCTTGTAATAATCTGTAGTCTTGCTTTCAAGTGGTGTAATGCTATCAGCTAGTGGTATTGACCACACAGAGTTTATCAGCTTTGTTCTTAAGGGAAACATCCAGATATGTAGAAGTAGTATCTTCGAGGATTTTTTGGGAGTGTGTCAGTCCCTAGTATGTTTAAAGATTATTTCCTTAAAATGTCTTCATATGAGGCTGTTCAAAGCCTTCCTTGGCAACTGTGTGGTGATTGCAAGGCTGGGAGCAGTGGGAGGAATGATTCTCTTGAATGGGGCTGAATGTGAGGTGTGGACCACAACCGTGAGAACATTGGTGCTGAAATTAAGAGGGTTCAAAAGGAAAAATGTAATGTTTCAGTGAATATGATGTTAATACTTGCAAAAATGCTCCTGTGGATGTGCAGGAGGGAATGGGATTGTTGCAGAGGTACACACACTCCAAATGTGTGGTGATGCATAAAGAAAAGTTGATCCATGCTCATGGCTCTGCTTTTCAAGCCATGATTTCTAGATTATTATGGAAAAGCCTGTTTGGTCAATACTAGTGAAACAACATTTTCTGATTGAATTCTATGATGCACTTACTGTGCATTGTTCAGGCTTAACTGTAATGGCTGCTATGAGTGATGTGGATGCAATGAATTGATGAAATGACAGTGAATTAGGTGACTCACAGGCCCTCTGTTTCTGTAGGATGTGGAGTCCTACATCCATCGCTCCGGGCGCACGGGCCGAGCTGGGCGCACTGGGATCTGTATCTGCTTTTATCAGCGCAAGGAGGAGTACCAGCTGAGACACGTGGAGCAAAAAGCGGTACACTACAGCTTTCTTCTCACTGCAAGACTCTCATTTGTTCAACTGCAGATTGCAGTTTATAAAGCACCCAGAGGAGGTTTGGGTACCTTGAGGAGGGTGGCTGCAGTGTCAGTGTGCAGCAGGGAGAGCACTGCAGATTCTAGCACCCGCTCCTTTTCGGCAAATGCCACTTAGGTTGTCCTTGCGTAAATGAGAAACAACTCGCAGTGTTTCTGTGTGGTGTTCACCCTGGTTATCATCTGATCAGTGCTGTGCATATGTGCAGCTTTCCTGAGAACTGTTACTTGCATTTTTCCACTTTGTGAAGTGTTCTATATGCTAAATTCCTCAACAGTTATGTGGTTGTGAGGAGATGGTTTATTCCTGGCACATAAAGCAGTGTAACACTGAGACTAAGGCTCTGTAATTTGTACTTAAATCCAAATCTATTAGACTAAAAGTAGTAATTTAGAATTTGTAGGACTCTGTTTTCCCCAGAAATGTACCAAAGGTGGTTTCTGTTTTCAGTCTAAGATCACTGAGTCATTTACACTGATCTGGTGCATAAAACCTTCTAAGTGTTACTGTTTTCCTGAAAGCTTAACCGTACAATTTTCACTAGGAAAATTTAGAAATTAAAAGGTGAAAATAAGAAGAAAAATTACAGACTTAAATGCTTGTTGTGTTGGAGTTTAGCACTGCTTCTTTAGAACTGAATTATTTATGGTCTGCAATTTTTATTTGTCTTTTGTCTTTTGCCTTTTAAATTTCAGGGCATTACATTCAAGCGTGTTGGTGTTCCTACTGCAACAGACATAATAAAGGCTTCCAGCAAAGATGCCATGAGGTGTGTTTGGGACTCAAGCCCTGTTGTATCCTCGTGCCTTCTTCAGAAGGGCTGTTTGAATTATTCTTTACTATCTCTTTGAACTTCCTAAGCACTGTTGAAATCTTGGACTACTGTGATTTTTTTCTATTCCAGAGCCTACCAGTGTATAAATTGTTCATATTTTTTGCTTTAACTACTTAGGTGCCTGGATTCTGTTCCTCAGACTGCTATTGAGTATTTCAAAGAATCTGCTCAGTTGCTAATAAAAGAGAAGGGACCAGTTAATGCTCTGGCTGCAGCTCTGGCCCATATTTCGGGTGCTACTTCCATTGAGCAGCGCTCACTGCTGAACTCGGATGTGGTAAGGAAGGGGCTATGGCTTAATGCTTGTCTTGAAACTGCAAAGAAGCAACACACCTCTGTGTTGTGTGAATAGAGAATTATTTATCTCCTGACCATTTTGTTTAAGAACTATACTTAAGCTACTAGGAACTACTGATTTTGTTAAAAGCAATGATGTAGTGGCTGTAAGGATACCTGATGCCCTGTCACAGTACCTACTTGAAGATTTAATTACTAAACTGTAAATTGGCAGGTTTCTCCTGTCTGATATATGTGCTGAAGCTTATTCCTCTGCCTGAGTGGAGCATGCCCCGTTTCTTTTTAGGGATTTGTTACAATGATACTACGCTGCTCTGAAGAAATAAGCAACATGAGCTATGCCTGGCGAAGGCTGCGAGAAGTGCTGGGTGATGATATTGATCGGAAGGTGAACAGGATGTGTTTCCTCAAGGGAAAAATGGTAACTTTCTGGTTTGTTTCTTTGATACTGGGCTCTTCTGATTGCAGCCTTTTCTTAGCAATTGTCAGGGGGCTGTTTGGTCTTTTTCTCTATTCCAGGCACTGTTGATGCTGGGCCTCAGTCTGTTTTTTTAGTGCTTAGGGCTCTGCTGGCATGCTCAGGAGGTAGGATAATGCATGGCTATGGGGATAGCAGAACAGGTACAAGGTATGAGGTGTGTTAACTCTGCCTTAATGACAAAACAGAGAAGCATTTCTTAGGACAGTCAGTTGTAAAAGTGCCTGCCTGTCAGGTGTAGAATTGTGGGCTCTGTTGTTTATAGTTGCAGTCACTTAAAATGCTTCCCTTGTATGCATTAAAATGATTCTTTCTTCTTAGGGTGTGTGCTTTGATGTTCCTGTGGCAGAGCAAAAGGACATAGAGGTACGTGCATTGCAAATTCTGGGTGCAGCAGGCTGAAGGTGAAGCTGGCTGGACTGGGTTAGACTGAAAACATTATGTAGCCTTCATCCTGCCTTTCCTGGTGGCAAGAGGGATTGCTAGGAAGGAATTGAAGAACAGAACAAGCTCACAGTGTTCCTTTTCTGAGGCATTCCCCTGTGACCAAAAGTCTGTAACTTGAAACTTTAGCACTGAGAAAAGTGGTGCTAGATTCGTCTTTGTAGGCAGCAAGTTTTATTCCTCTTTTCTGTATTCTCTGCCTCTGATTTTCACCCAGAATTCTCTCCACAGTAAAGTGAATTCAGATTTTTTGCTTGGTAGCCATTAGTATAACCAAAATTATTGATCCCTTCAGTTAGAAGCTTGAACTCCATACACCAGTTCACAATTTTACCTTTTCAGTTGGGCAGATTTAATTATTATTACATACCCTGTATTTGTATTCCTAGAATTTAACTTGCTGTGTCTGACTCCATTGCCACAGGCAAGGTGGGAAGATTCAAAGCACTGGCGTTTGTGTGTGGCCACTGAATTACCAGAGTTGGTCGAGTCTGCACGAGGAGGAGGAGGAGGAGGGAGTGGCGGAGGGAATGGCCGAAGCTTCTCCAGCTCCAGGAACGGTCGGCGTGGTGGCTCTGGTAGAAACAGGTTTAGGAGCAGAGGCCAGAAACGAAGTTTCAGCAGAGCATTTGAACATTAACTTCAACAACCCAGAAATGAGAAGAAAATGGGACTGAAGTATTTTATATTACATTACACTAGGCTGTTTCTGTGTGTTCGTACCATTGGAGAAAATACTTCATTAAGATTTTTTTTTTCGTCAGTACTACTTTGCTCATAAACAAGGTTCTGTTCATTAAAAAAAAAAAAGTACAAAGGAAAAAACCCCAAAAAACCTGCAAGAAAAAAAAAATTATTTTCTTTTGTTTCTCATATTGCTCTTTGAATCTTTCCACAATATGTCTGTTGCGTTCAAAACTGTAGCCTGGTTCACTGTATAATACATAGATCTGAATTGCTGCTCAAACCTGTACATTTTCTGATAAAATTAAATATTATTTTACAACTTCATATATTGTTGTCACGTATTTGAAGCAGTATTTTGCAGATGGAGATGTCGGGAGGATTGGGGAGCGTGGCAGCAGGAGAAAAGAAATCTGGAAAGAAAAATCCATTTGGTTTTCATTTTGTGGATTTGTAATGAAGCTCTTCTTTCCCTAAAACATAGTAGTTTTTGGTTTCTATCCCAAGTTATTGCTCCTTATTAAAATGGAGGTAGGAAAAGCAGTTTCCAAAGCATGAGGGGAAGCCCCCTGAGGAGCAGGACCTGTGAGGGAGACCCTGTGAGAGTGTTGCAAAATCTGGAATATGTCAAGATTATCACATAGGTAAGGATGTTCTTCAAGGTAAGATCTTTGAATGTTTTCAAGCCTGATCAGTGGAATGAATAGCAGCAGCCCTTACTCGAGGACATCGTGGAGCTAACAAGCTTTAAGGATAAAGTGCATCAGTATGTTGATGTATATATCTATGTATACAGTGTTGGGCTGGCAAAATACTCAAGGTCCACGTATCCTATGGGTGAACTATGTTTCAGTATTGTAACTAAAAATCAGAGCTATGGGTCAGAAAGGCGCCTACCTGGGGGGTCAAGGCTCTTTTCCCAAGCATGTGGAGACGTTATCTGGTATTACTTAAGTTTTATGGAAAGAAATAACCAATCCCTATGGAGGGGCTGTGCTGGGCACGTTCCTAACCCTGAATTTCTGTGCATTAGTGATGGTGGTGCCACACTTGTGCAACGCCACCGAGCACCCGGCCTTGCACAGCTCCGAAATCCATAAGGTCTCTCAAGAGTGCGGCATTATCGGCTTGTTGCACACCGGGGAACGAGCCCGGTTTGGCGGGCAATGAGGGAAGCCCCGTGAGGGGAGCTGTGTGGAGAGGACCGTGAGGAGCGGTCCGTGAGGGGAGCTGTGTAGAGCGGACTGTGAGGAGAGGTCCGTGAGGGGAGCTGTGTAGAGCGGACTGTGAGGGGCGGTCCGTGAGGAGAGCTGTGTGGAGGGCACCGTGAGGGAAGCTCTGTGGAGCGCTCCGTGCCAGAGCTCACGGTGGCGGAGGAGCTGACGGAAGGCCGGGGGGCGGCGCGGCGGAAGGGGCGGTGCGGGCGCGGCGGCCGCATGGGGGCTGTGTTGGGTCGGGCGGCGCGGCTCGGGCTTCCCGCGGCGCGGGCGGCGGCGGTCCCGGCCAGCGGCGGCGGGCGGCGGCTGGGCTGGCTGTGCGGCGCCGGGGCGGGCCCGCTGCTGCCGCTGCTGGCGGCGCTGCCCCGCGGGCCGGCCCGCCCGCCTCACTTCCTGCGCGCCGGGGCGGGGCGCGCGTCCTGGGGCTGCCGTGCGGAGACCGGCCCCGCCACTGGCAGTGGTACCAGCGCTGCCGCCGCGCACCTGCCCGGGGAGCAGCCGGCAGCCATGCCCGCCGCCGAGCCCGAGCACAGCCCCGCCGAGCCCCAGGCGCCGGCCGCCGCGGAGTCGCTGCGACGCGGCCGCCGGAGGAAGGTCAAGGTGGGAGCGCCACGTGCAGCCGCGGGTGCGGCCATTTTGTACGGGCTTGGGGGGCTTGAAGGCGGCTGGGGCGGGCAGGGGGGGAAGGGGCTCCCTCCCTCCGTGTGACCGCGGCTTTCCCGCCGCAGGAGGAGACGCCGGGGAAGAAGGTGAAGCCGCAGGTAAAGGCGAAGCGGCGCGGTAAGGCCGAGGCCGAGCAGGCGCAGCCCGAGGAGAGCGGGCTGAGGGACGACGACTTCGACCCCCCCGTGCCCAAGAAGACGAAAAAGTCAAGGAGAAGAGGAACGGCTTGGTAGGAGAGAGCGACGCGTCCCAGCAGGCGGTGAAATCTGCCGCCGCTGTGAGCGGCAGCGTGACATCCCCGGCTGCCCCGGAGCAGGACAGCGACGCCGAGGTAGGGATGCTTTGCCGGCAAAGCCTTTGTCTTGGTTAATTAACGTTCTGCTAGTAATTAGTGGGCTGAGACTTGAGTTGTGGGACGGTGTGGGAGCACGAAGCATCTGTCGTAGGCACATTGTGCCGCGGCCATGCGCCTGTTCCTGGGCATGGGGAATGCCGGGCATCCCGCCTCCCATCCCGCCCGGCATCCCGCTTCATCCGCCTCCCATCCCGCCCGGCATCCCGCTTCATCCCGCCCCAACCCGCCCGGCATGCCGCTTCATCCCGCCTCCCAACCCGCCCCGCATCCAGCTCGGCAGCGCTTGCACCAGCACGTGGGAGCTGCTCTCCACGTGCTTCCCCCTCCCGGTAAATCCCGAGCGGGTACGTGTCCTGCAGGGAAGGCGGCTGGCCCGGGAGCAGTTTCTATGCGTGCTGCTTTTCGTGTCACGGCTTGTTGGTGTCCCACAGCACAAAGGTTTCTCCCCGCTGCACAGGCAGCCACGGTCCAGAAACGTGCTGTGCTTTGTGTTGGCTTTTTCCTCTCTGATGGCAGCGCCTTAGAAGAGGAATTGGCCAAGTGTTCTGTAATGGAGAGCCACAGTTATGCTCATTAATCCACACTTCTCACCCAAACGTGCAGGGGCCTCTCTGTGGGTAGTTTTGTGTCTAAGGTGGGAACATGAATCTAGAGAGTGCTTTTTGTACCTCAGGTGTAACGATGTGACCTCTTGGATCTCTGAAGTAAAAGCCAATTTTTGTGTTTTGAGTATTTACTCACGTGTAAAGCTCTTTGCATAGTGTAACACGTAGAGGGAAAGTCCTGCTTTGCACAATGAATTGTGACACCAGATATGTTTTGTTGTGAAAAACAGTTTTCTCGTGGTTTCAGTGGACTTTAATTAAGATTTTTAACAAACAGTTTCCGTTTCCTGACTTGCCAAGCATATATGTACAAGTGCCTACATCAAAAGGGTTTTCTTTTTCATTGAATAGAAAGAAGGTAACTGGTTAAATTGTGGTTGTAAAGCAAATGCACAGCTTTTATTGAGTAGCTGTGTAGGGTATGTTCTATGTGTTCTGTGCTCATCTTGGAGGGATACTAAGTATTTTTTCTGTTTGTTTTTTGGTTTTCTTTATCATATTAGGAGCTGACAGAAGAAGCAAAAGAAGGCGCCTTCTCTAATTTTCCTCTCTCACAAAACACTATCAACCTTCTCACAGGTTAGTTCATGCAGTAAAAGACATTTCTGTAAATGTTTGGTCAGAATTGTGCTCTGTTACTTGCATAAGCCAAGGGTAAATACTCCTAAATTGTGTTACATTTGTATGGTAAGGATGGCATGAGCAGTCACTGTGGATTCAGAGAATCTGCTGTTGTTAGTAGATAAAAAGTTTTCTGGTTTGTTCAATTTCAGATGCCTTAATATGAGATTATTCTTCATGGAGTGGTTATTCCTAGATAGACATTCTAGAGACACATTTCTCATCAGCATCATTCTGTATATATTTACTTCTGTTCCTGGGTCTCTTTTCTACAATATTGCTTCTTAGACAAGCCTAATGGAGTTTTGTGTATGAAGAATATTTGCCTTGTGTGAACAGATTTTCAATTCTTAAAACAGATTGTTTATTCTCATAGATAGTTTGGGGCATTTTCATCTCTCTTTGTGATTAGTTTTGTTGAGGAAGTAATTGCTGTAGGGTTCTTGTCCCCTGTGTTGGGTAGATGTGCAATTCTTGTCTGTTGGAAAATATTCTCTTTATTGCTTTATGTTTTCCTGCTCTGAAGTTTCTTTTGGATGGCTTGTTTCACTTCCACTGTGCAAAATCTCTTTGAAGTTTTAGAATATTTTGAAACAAACTTCATTGCCTTCTTGCCTTCAAAACCCAGATACACTTGAGCTGTATCAGAAAAAACATGTTGGGTTTTTTCCTTCATCTCCTGTTGTCTTAAACTGTACATAACAAAAAAGACTGTATTTCATCGTGGCTACTCAACACTCACTATGTGGGTGGAACATCTTTTGATCTAGAGTAGGAATAAAACACAAAGATACGTGGTTTTCTTCTAAGTTGCAATTTCTGTTGTGTGCGGGGTTTGAGGTGGTGTGGCCTTTCATATTTGGGCAATTTCTATATGAGGACTTCTCACTGTTAGTTCACCTTTTAGTGAAACCTCTTTCAATTATCTTACAGCTCGAGGTATAAAATACCTGTTCCCTGTGCAAGTGAAGACTTTCCAGCCCATATATGATGGCAAAGATGTAATTGCTCAAGCTCGAACAGGAACTGGGAAAACCCTTTCCTTTGCCCTTCCACTGATTGAAAAACTCCAGAGTGTCTCACAGGATGGGAGAAGAGGCCGTGCACCAAAGGTAACTCACACTTCAGGGCTTGCACCAAAACCTTAGAGCATGGCAGGTTTTGAAAGTGATTTTACTGTTGCTTTGGGATATTCTGTTGGGGACTTATTTGTCCTTTACTGGTTTATGTAACAGCGAATGCTTTGCTCAGATCAGGAGATAGAGTGTGACAGAGTTTAGCAGCATCACAGTAATGACACACTTGGTGTTTGGGGTCCCCTGTGTTTGGGCAAACAGTCAGGGCACTGCAGCAGGAGCTCCCACGCTGCTGTCCTTGGGCACATACAGCATGCAGCTTTGGGCTTTGGTCCCCTGCCTCTTCTGAGGGGGTGTTTGAGTCACCTGGATTGTCCCTGTTGCTGAGGTTGTTTCTCACTGTAAATTCCACGGTGATAACTGAAGGCTTTTGGGGTTTCCCCCATATCTGGATCCTCAGGAGATGCAAGTGGAGTTTACCAGGGATGGAGTTGGTAACCTGATGTCAGTGATCAGATACCTGTTCCCATGCTTTGCAGTGCATGTATTTATCATTAGGCTGCAGAACTATATACACTCTACAAATTCATTGCTTTATCTGTTTATTTTATTACCTGTAAAGGCGATGTAAATTTTAAAATCTTACTGCCTGAAAGATCTTAAGAGATTAATTCAGCTCTTTGTGCTACTGGTTCGTTCTTAAATGTTGGGGGTGTTTAATTTGTGTTAGACTTAAGTGCCTCTCCCTTTTTTATTTAAACGAAAAGAGGGAGAGGGGAGGGGTAGATACTGGAGGAAGGCAGGTTGATGAAGAAAAGGAGAGATGTATGTCTGGAATGCATCATGCTATGTATGCATCTTTTAAAATCCAGCTACACCAGATTTAGTGGCTGTTCCTACCCTTTAACATAGAGCTCCACCTTCGTTACCTTGGTAATGTTGCTGAAGTGTCTTTTACCTGACTTTAACATTAGAAAGAAAATTACTGTTGTTCTAGTCTTGGTTATCTTGTAGCACTTTCCCTTGTTCCCTCTTGCTGGCTCTGAGGCTCCTTGTGGCAGGGAATATTCATGTTGCTGGGATGGTGGGAAGCTGTGGGCACGTCTGCAACAAGTGTAGAATGAAGATGGGAGTGCAGGCTGTTTGACATGAAGTAAATTCTTTTCTCCTACACCTTCTTCCAAGCACAGCTGCATTTTTGTCTGTTTTTCTCTCCCTTCAGGTGCTGGTTCTTGTTCCAACCAGGGAACTGGCCATTCAGGTAGCCAAAGACTTCAAGAATTTCACAAAGAAACTGTCAATTGCTTGTTTTTATGGAGGAGCTCCATACAAAGAACAGCGTAAGTAACTGCCAAGGAGTTACTAATGGATTGGAGCTGACTTTCTCCAAATGCACTCCATAAATGGGCTTTTTGCCCCCTCAGACTTTGAGTTCGGTCCAGGAACTCAATTGGTGTGGCTTTCAAAGGAAGCACACAGCCTGGGTTGAGTTATTTTAGTTCCAGTAAATCTTTAGGGAAAAGAATGGCTGTGGTTCTGTGAAGTGTCTAGTCCTGTTAATTTCTTCTTTATTGTGTTTTTTTGTGGTAATAGACCAGGACTAGGTGACAGTGCGCAGAAAGGGGAGAGCTGTGTATGTGCCTGTGGCTCTGTGTGTCTCTAGAGGTAGCTGTGACCAAGTTTAGCTGGAAAACAGAAGTATTTCCATGTAGTAGAGCTCTGCAGGTTTCTAATGTCAAATGATTGTTGCTTGGAGATTGGTGTATTTCCTGTAACTTCAGTGAGGTTTGGCTGGTACTCCTGACAGAGCAGCTAGGACTGCAGTTAACTTCTGTGTCTGTTACTTTGGAGGTTGTGCTTTTATTCTGAGCTTAAAGGGCAGCAGCTTTTTGCTTCTGAAATGAGAAATGTTGCTAACTTTTTATCATGTTGTCTCTTAGCAGTCTGACACTGTCCTTGTTTCTCTGTCTTCCAGTCGATGTCCTTAAAAGTGGCATCGATATTCTGGTGGGAACTCCTGGCAGGATCAAAGACCACGTTCAGAACAGCAAGCTGGAACTTTCCAGTGTGAAGCACGTTGTTTTGGATGAGGTGGATCATATGTTGGACATGGGCTTTGCTGAACAAGTGGAAGAGATCTTGGGATCATCCTATAAGAAAGGTGAACTGAGACGTCAGGGGAGGAATAGGGGGCAATGTAGAAAACACAGTTATGCTGCTTTAGAAACTTCTGGTGCACCTCTAACCTAAAGTCTCTGTGTGATGCTAGAAAAGGGGAAGGTAGAGTTGGAAAAGGTTCAAAGAGAGGTGACAGAAGGCTGAAGGGCTGGAGTGGCATCTCTGGAAGGAGTAGAGTGAAAAAAGGGAAAGCAGCAAACCCAACTCCCTGATCCCTAGTGCTCCTTGTTCTGAGTGAGGTGATTTGAGCAGAGGGTTGGGGTTATGGTCTGTCTTGTCACCACACAAAGCTGACAACGAGGGAATATTTGCTCTTGTCTGATGTAGTGGGTGTTCAGCAAAGCTGTCAGGTACCAGGTATGGCGCAGGAGGAGGTTATTTTAATGTGTGGAACTCCTGGCTACATTTCACTGGTGCCAAAGTTTTTGAAAAGGTTTGAATTATTAGAAATAGAAATCACTATGGCTTTGGAAGCCATGAAAAGCTGACTGCTGGCAGTGTTCCTTCACATCTTGTACAGACTTAGTGCACCCAGAAACCTGTCAGTGTGAGAGCAACTCTTGCTCTTTTATCAGTTTTTAAGTGTCAGGGTGTGTTGAGATACCTGAAGTCGATGGCCTTTCCTTGCAGGCTCCGAGAACAACCCGCAGACGCTGCTCTTTTCTGCAACTTGCCCACGATGGGTTTATGATGTAGCAAAAAAATACATGAGAGCTGAGTATGAACAGATTGACCTGGTTGGGAAGAAGACTCAAAGGACAGCCACAACTGTGGAAGTGAGTTCTGCTGCAGGTCCTGAGAGCAAGTGGCCTTGATAAAATGGGTTATGCTTTGACTTATAAACGGGTGTGTGGAATGACTTTTCACATGGTTGACACATGGATTTTTGTAAGCAAAGCTTTCATGTGGGACCTGTCATTTGCAAGCTTAAAAAAATTAAAATGCTTTTTTTGTTCATTTTGTCTGTCCTGTGCGTGGCTTAGATTTAACATAGGTTTCTTCTTTCTTTCCCAAACAGCACTTGGCCATACAGTGCCGCTCATCTCAGAGGGCAGGAGTTCTTGGGGACATCATCCAGGTCTACAGTGGCACCCATGGGAGGACCATTGTCTTCTGTGAGACCAAAAAGGAAGCAAATGAGTTGGCCATGAATGCTTCTCTCAAACAGGTACTGGGGCTGAGTGGAGAGCAGTGGTTGGGATTGCCAGGGGTGGAATGCCCTGAAATAAATAGCGGGTTGCAGCTCTGTGGAGAAAATTGTTTCTGTGCGTGGTTTTAACGCTTGTGAAAGCTGTTTCTAAAAATTCAACTTTGAAGTTAAAATCTTGACACAGATTATGAATTTATTCCTTTGGCTTTAAAATAGTGCAGGACATGGATCAATAAGAAATATACAGCCTATGCTGAATAACCAAGAGATTGTAATAATTGTAAGAAACAGGAGCTGGTGTAGTGGACACGTCCCATCTCATATTAGTGTGCTTTTGGATTCTCATCTCTTAATGGCATTTGGCCTTTGAACAGTCATTCAGGAAAATCCAGCCAATATGGTAGAATGAAATGCCTTGTTGCCCTTGGAAGGTTTGCCAAGGTTTGTTTGGAACGCAGGTGATCTGTTGAGCAGGTCTTCTCTGTTTGCTTGAATTACTGCCCTTTTTCTGAATGTGAGGAAAAGTGCTGCATATTTTTCAGAGAAAATCCTGTTTGATACTAAGTGCTGATTTATGGAGAGCAAACAGTGGTGGGAATACGTGGTTTGCCTGGTATTAGAGAAGTCTCATGTACCATCCCCATTCAAAACTTGCAGCAATAATTTCTGCCTGTTGGCCATGCTGCTTTCACAGTAAATCCCAGAGAAGGATCCAACAAAGGAGGATGCTTTGTATTCCTTTGGTATCAGCTATGTAATTATTTTCTGTTGCTCTGCACAGTGTTTTGGGGTTGGCAGTTAATCTTTAGATGCTGCAGCCTAGACTCCCATTAAATGTCATGTTACTGGCTTGTTTTACTGACAGGATGCCCAGTCCTTGCATGGTGACATTCCACAGAAACAGAGAGAAATCACATTAAAAGGCTTCAGAAACGGTGTGTTTGAAGTGCTGATTGCAACAAATGTAGCTGCCCGTGGTTTGGATATTCCTGAGGTTGACCTTGTTATACAGTGCTCACCACCAAAAGTAAGTCATTAGAGGAAACTAAAATTGGTTAAACTTTTTTTGCTGCCAGAATGATGAAACAGAGAAATAACCCACCAGAAGTGTGTTCTATTCCAATTAATTTTTGAATTAATGAATTTTTTGTAAATGCCTGGCTTAAAATTTGTAGTTACAGTTTTACAGTTTGAGTTTTGATTGAAGTCTTGGGTTTTGTTTACTCTGGAAACTCATTAGATAGGTTTTGACATTGTGAACGTTTCCTGAATTATTTTTGGATGTTGCTGAATTTCATAAAAATCCTAAAATATTTCTGCTGCTTTTTTCATCTTTTGAAACTCCAGTGGAGCTTTTTATTTAAAAAACTTGAAATGTCTGTCAGCAGTGTTTGTTAAAGCTGAGCAGCCTACTTTGGGTAGGGGAGCACATGCAGACCTGAGTGGTTTATTGTAGGTTTGGGTATAAACACATAATATGTCATTCCATAGGCTTCTGAATTTGAGTTTAGCTTGTGTTTAATGTGAGATGTCAGCATTTTAAATAACACAAGGTTTTCTCACACTGCCCTGAATTTGGAAGGATGTGGATTCGTACATCCATCGCTCTGGGCGCACAGGCCGAGCGGGCCGGACCGGCATCTGCATTTGCTTGTTTCAGAGAAGAGAAGAAGATCTGCTGAAACAAGTCGAGCACAAAGCGGTGAGTTGTACCTCAGAGCTTGCTTAAGAAAATTAATCAGCTCCTAAAAGGACCCTGCCACCCTTAGACTTGGTAATCGTGGGTTGCTGAGTCCAGAACGGGAGTCTCCAGTCCATAAAGGAGTAGGCCTAAAGTGCTGATATTTGATGTTTGTAAATGCTTCTGTGTTGGGCTGTTCTTGCATTGCCTGAGTTTTCCCATGCTGGCAGTCCTCTGTGGATGTCAGCAGGCTGGCTGGGACAGGAGTGCCTAAGGCAGACCTTGCCTTGCATCACAATCTACATTGGAGTAAAATAGCTCCAGATAACAAAGCTGGGAACTTAAAAGCTTTATTTTAGCTTTAGAAATGACTTAGCAAAGAGTATGTTGATCTTGCAAACAGTAAGTAGAGATCTCAGTAATGTGATTTAGGCAGGATTGAATTGTAGTTTGCTGAAAATACCTTTAATTTGTTTCCTTGATTTCAGGGTATTACCTTTAAGCGTGTAGGCGTTCCCTCTGCTACAGATGTAATTAAAGCTTCAAGTAGTGATGCCAAAAAGTAAGTTTATTTGGTTGTTCTTAAAAAACGTTTAGAGATGATGTTGCTCTAGATGCTTAGAGCTTAATGCACAGTTTTAAGGGGTCAGGCCTGTATGTGAGCATGGCTTTGCCTGTGTTGTAGAAGTCAGCTGCTCTGTGTATAGACAACATAAGATGGTATCAGTAAATCTCTGTGTGCTGAGCACAGACCTTTTCATAGAACATAATGTTCTCTAAGTTTTCGCAAAAAATTAACCTTTGTTTATAAAATCAGAAATCGGTGACAGAAGAGGGAAGTGCTGTCATGAGGGGAAACTGATTTTGTCTGCTCAGGTGACATGGTGGAAGCAGCGTGCAAAAAGCAATACTTGGTGTAATGAGGAGTTACTCTGCAGTAGTGAGGGTGTTTTAGCCCTGGCTTGTGTTTCCTTGTGTTATTTCTGAGGGCTGTGGCTTTTATTCCATGCAGCTCTGTTTACATTTGCTGCCCCTGTGGTGGAAGTTGCCTTGAAGCAGGTTATTATAATTAGTGAGCATTTGACCAGTATAAAGCAATGATGAGAATAGGGTTGGGTTCACTGTGTCCTGAAAAATGATGGGGGGAGCTGTTGTACCAGAAATAGCATTACAGAAGTAGCTGTTCTTAGTTTCCTATCTTTTTTCTCCACTGCCCTTTTCAGAAATAACCAATTTAGGGTATGTCTTGAACATGGCTGCACTTCACAATGGCCCTTTCTTATCTCTTTAAACCCATCTTGTAACTGTGTAGGTTGCTGGAGGCTGTTCCTCCCTCTGCAGTGGACTACTTCAGAAAATCAGCTGAAGAGCTGATAGATGAGAAGGGGGCAGTGGCTGCCCTGGCTGCAGCCCTGGCACACATTTCTGGGGCAGCTCACATCCAGCAGCGCTCCCTGCTCAACTCGACAGCTGTAAGTGATGATGCACCCCTGGTGACAAGGATGGATGCATGAACTGTTTGTGTCCAGGCCATGTGTGGCATCTCCTTCCCAGGCTTTTTCAGCCAGGTTTCTGAATAGCTGTTACCCCCCAGGCTCCTGCTGTGTTGCTTGTTCCTTACCTGAAATCAGCTCTTCCCAGGAGAAACTTAAAATCAGTCAGTTTTCTTGTGATGAAAATTAAAAGAATTTCTCCAGAGACTGAAGTGATAGAGGACTTTGATGCTCTAAGAGAGTTTAACTAATGACATTTTGCAATTAATGGCATTTTACAAGCAAATAGATTAGTTTGTGCTATTGTAGTTTCCTCCTTATCAAGAATCTTGATAAGAATCTTCTACATTTGTCATATTGCAAGCATTGCATGTAATTGCCTGATCTCAAAGAGATCCTGACTGAAGGAAAGTACAGCACTTCCGTTTTCTAATGCATTTATGGAGGATGTGGCCCAGGTCATGGTGTGGTAACCCAGTTTTGCAAGAACTGTGGTTCTTGTATCAGTTTGGAGATTTTTGACCTGTTTTCTAGCAGCAGGTTTAGCCTTGTTTAACATTTTTCTCTGTTTCCTGCAGGGCTTTGTGACCATGGTGTTGAAGTGCTCAATAGAGATGCACAGCATGGGCTATGCCTGGCGGGGGCTGAAGGAGCAGCTTGGCGAGGAGGTTGATAACAAAGTGTCTGCCATGCGTTTCCTCAAGGGCAAGATGGTGAGATGGCCCAGCCCTGGCAGTGGGGGGATGTGGGGCTTTGTGTGTTCACATGTCACCAGTTTGTGCAGGGACTGAGGCTGGAGTGCTGAACTGCTGGTACAGAATGTTGCTGCTGCACTATCCCTACTCAAACTCATCTCTCAGGAAATGATAACCTATCTTTAATATGCTGTTTATGCATATGCTATTGGAAAAAAAAAAGGCTTTGATATTAGTTGAGTGCTTTAAACAGTTACTAGAGACATTATTCCTAAATGATAATGGAGGAATTGCCTCCTAAAAAAACACATCAGAAATAAATATATGTCACAGACATGTTTCATGAAAAATCCTTTCCTTAGGATTTTTTCTCCTGAGAAGCTGAGAGGCCTCAGGAACAAAATGTCAACTATGGTTATCTGCTGCTGTGGAATGCAACAGGTGCATCTGTGATTGGTCTCACGTGGTTGTTTCTTATTAATGACCAATCACAGTCCAGCTGTCCAGGCTGTCTTGGTCAGTCACAAGCCTTTGTTAACATTCTTTTTCTATTCTTAGCTAGCCTTCTGATGAAATCCTTTCTTCTATTCTTTTAGTATAGTTTTAATATAACATATATCATAAAATAATAAATCAGGCCTTCTAAACATGGAGTCAACATTCTCATCTCTTCCCTCATCCTCAGACCCCTGTGAACACCATCACAATTATATAGTGGGATTGGGTATTGAGGCCTTTATTCTTTCATTGTAAATTTGTGCCTTTTTTTGTTTGTTTTTTAGGGCGTGTGCTTTGATATCCCAGTTGATGAGCTGAGTAGTATACAGGTATGTTTGTGTAGCCAGAGCTGGCTTTAAAACCTGGTGATTTGGAAATTGGCAACTGTTGTATAAGATTGAGTGTGGGGTGGTTAGGGAGGTTTGTGGTTTAATAAGGATTTTGCATAGGCAACAGAGTGATTAGAAAGAACACAGCATAATCATTAGAAAATACCCTGCTATGCCTCTTCTCATTTCCCTTCCCATGATACTACCTGATTTCATTAAACAAAATTCTGTGGTCTTTGGCTAGTCTGTGTTTTGGCCTCTCCAGTTTTCTGTTGACTTCATTCCCCCTTGTCCCTTGTGATTATTTATCCTTTGTCACAGGGCTGTGAGTGTCTCCCAGGGTGGATTTAGTGGTCTGTTTTGGCAGGGGTGGGGTTTGTCTGGAATGCCTTTGCATTCAGTGTTGCTTCAGGTGCCTTGCACACCCCTGCAGCACGTGAAGCGTGGTTGCATTGCTGTGCTTTCAGGAGCAGTGGAGGGACACGCGGCGCTGGCAGCTCTCGGTGGCCAGCGAGCTGCCTGAGCTGGAGGAATATCCCCAGGAGGCAGCACGAGGCTTCTCCAGGTTCGGGAACAGCAGGCAAGGAGACTTCAAGAGAAACAGCTGGTTCAAGAGTGGAAATCGGGGACTTTAACAGAGCACTCGATTGACCTCCGCTACAGATAACGGGACTGAGCTGAATTTTATGAGGCAGTAAAAGCCTGTTAGACACTCCTCTTTGTCTTTATTCCTTGATAAAGCAGCCTGGTTTTGAGGATGGCAAAAAATCACGTTTGCTGAAGTGACTGGGTGTTGTGGGAGATTTTTTTTCCTGCCCAGCAAAGTAGCTGCTGCCTGTGAGGGCATCTGTGACCCAGTGGATGTGCCTGGAAACTCAGCCCTGCGAGGGAACAGAATTCATCCAAGCACGGATAGTGACCGTGAGGCAAGGGAACTCCTTGCCCCTTCAGCAGCGCTAAAAAATCGGGTTCTGAAATAAATTTTTTTCAGAAAAATTGTACATCGCGCCCTGAGCGCGGTTTCTCGGGAGTGCCGGGGCTCGGGGTCCTTGGGCCGCTCCCTCACGGCGCCCCTGAGGGGCGGGGCCATGGCGGGGGCGGGGCCGCGCGCGCGCCCGGCGGGGCGGGGCGGGCAGCGGGAAGATGGCGGCGGCGGCGGGCGGAGGGTGGCCCGCGGTGTGCGAGAAGTTCCGCGCCGCCCGCACGCTCTCGGCCGTGGAGTCCCTCAAGGACCCTGAGACGGAGCCGTACCGCTCCAAGTACAGCGCCCGGGCGCTGCTGCAGGAGGTGAAGCAGCTGCTGAGCGCCGCCGAGGAGGGCGGCGAGGCGGTGCTGGCCGTGCGGCGGGCCGTGCTGGAGTACGAGCTGGGCGTCAACCACACGGACACCGAGGAGCTGTCGGCCGGCGACGAGCACCTGCAGCGCTGCACGCAGCTCCTGGAGCCGCACCGCCTCTCCCCGGACTGCGTGTCCCTCTACATCCAGGCCCAGGTGGGCTGCGGAGGCCGCAGGGGCTGCCCGGGGCGGGGGTCCGGCCGAGCGGGGCCTGGGCTGCGCGGGCCGGGCCGGAGATCCAGGGCCTCCCTCATCCTGACGGGGGCTGCGCTTTAACCTCAATAACCACAGCAGCCCCGGCCTTCAGTTCTTGCTGGAAGGAGTCATTCGCTGGTGGTGGTTGTTGGAGGGATGCTTGTCTGATTTGAGCCTCCTGCTGATGCCTGTGGGCATGCAGCGCATCTAAAATATGTTCTCGTTGTTGATAGATCAGCGTGCTCTTCTGGACAGACCGAGACAAAACTTGTAAGAGCTGTGCGAGAATAAATTAGAAAAAGGCCTTACTACGTCCAGAATTTATTTGTGATGCATTAACTCATTGGTTGTCATAGAGATGTTGGGAGATGCTTTTATTGATGCATTATGCTGAAGCGATAAATTGTTTCTTTTTCAGCATTGCCTGTTATATTTTAAGCTATTATATTTTGTCCTAGATGGATAAATACAGTCTTGTTGGTGTTTGAAGTAATAATATTTTCTCTTTATTCTGAAGAAAGGAATAATCAAAATTAGTTCTTGCTACATGAAGATTCACAGAAGGGCCTTAACTTGCTCACTGTCACGGTAGCTGGTGGTTAGGCATCTGACTCTAGACAATGAAATA
Source organism: Camarhynchus parvulus (assembly GCF_901933205.1). NCBI lineage: Eukaryota > Metazoa > Chordata > Aves > Passeriformes > Thraupidae > Camarhynchus > Camarhynchus parvulus. Next base: position 1,061,858 of record NC_044576.1, on the reverse strand, counting down.
GTCTTCCAGTACATGAAATAGAGCAGTCATTTAGATGTCTGTGTCAAAAATGGTTGCCCTAATTATAGAAGGCTCCATAGTGCTTCCTCATCAAACTGTCAAGGAATTACGGGCTGACATGGAAAGGATGATTTGTCTTACACTGGTTAAATTAACTGAGTTGTCTGGGACAGCGAGGTTACATCTGCTCCTTGTCCTTGGGTGGGTTTGGATACGCTGCTACAAATCCCTTACCCTTGGGGAGGTGAGGAGATTGCTCCAGCTGAAGCAAATGACATCTTCCCACAAGTTCCTGGGGAGTGGTGGCTCTAGTGGCTCAGGACCAGGGGTACTGCTGTGCTGGAAAGGCAGCTCTTCTCTCTGCTGGCCCAAAGTCTGCATGGACCTCGCTGTTTTGGGGTCCTGAGGGCTGGAGCTGAGACCAGACTGGGAAATGAACCCTCAGCCCTCGGTCCCGAGGGCTGCAGCAGCCCTGGGTGTTTAATTTAAACAGTTCTGATTTAAAAGCAGTGATTGCCATCATTTCTCCACCCTCTGGCATGCCTGCAGTGTGTTACCATGGCCTGACTGCTGTTTGGTAGGAAGAGCCATTCCTTTTTCCTGCTGGGCCTCTTTCTTTAGCCCCACTTGTGATTTCTGAGCTTTTGCATAAGATCGTGTTTCCCAGGCTCTGTCTGAGGAATCTGCTCTGTTCCTCTGCATGGCCTTGGGCAAAGTGTTCCAGCTCATAAACAACATGTGATGTGCTTCCTTATAAAAACAGAGGCATGGAACTGAAAGGGGCACAGGGCTGGCATACAGCTACACATTCTAATTATTTTGAAGGTTTTTGGGGATTTTTTTTAAGCCCTCTTGAGTTTTGTTACAGCACTGCCTAGGATTTAAATTCGCACAACAGACATAGATCATTATTAACACCATCTTATTAATAATTATTAATTTAAATTTGAAGGCAGTAGTCTATAACTTTTGGACCTCAGAGGTTCCTTTAATCTCTTTCCATTGTTGAAAATATACAAACATTCATTCCTAGCATATTGTTTTTTAATTAATTTTTTTTCTATGAAGTCATGTTAGCAAATTTCTTTTCTCTTCTTTTATGATATTTGTATGTGATGTAAAGGCTGCATGAATTGGATGCAGAACATGGAAAAAGCTCATTATTTGGACACACTACTCCTTATGTAGCAGAGTAAACAGAGAAGGCATTTTTTATGTGAAATTTGCTGTGTGAAAACCCCCTCCCTTTTGAGCCACTCACAGTGAAATGTGTGGGCACGATTTCTGCTTTTTGAAATCCATTGTATTAGAACACACACATATATAAGGATGAAGACTGATCAGTTGTTTGGAAAAAAAAATGCGTAATTCAAATGGAATGTGACTATTTTTTATTTTCTTTTACCTTCAGAACAATCTGGGGATCCTGTGGTCTCAAAGGGATGAAATTGAAACTGCACAAACTTACTTGGAATCTGCAGAAGCCTTGTATAATCAATACATGAAAGAGGTACTGTGGTAATGTCGTGGCAGCTCTGACTTTCACCTGCCACTTGCAGGTTAAATAACCTTTGAAATGAACATGCAATGGAATTTTGAGTTTCTGTGCTTTGTGCTGGCTGCTGTGATGCTTTTGGCAAGTGATACAAGTTGTACTGACAAGGCAAATCAGAGCATTGCTTGCTAATTTCAAAATAGAATAAAATTTGCTCAAAAATAATGGTCCCTTTTGAAAGCCATTTAATAATCCAAAGTTGACACCTGGTGGAATTTGGATTTTAATGAGGACTGTCATTAAATGTTATCTTGACAATGCAATAAAAATATCCATTGCTTTCAGTGGGAAAAGGAAGCAAAACTAATATTTGCATGGTTTGCCCTGACTGTGCAGTGTTTTGCAGGGCAAGTAGTTCAGTTCCATATCCAAGAGGACAATCTCACAGACAGCTAACCCTCTCATGCATATTAAACAACCTTTGGAGCTCTGGATTCTGCTGTGGATCCTACAAAGGCTCCCTTGTGCTATTTTTAAGCTCTTTGCAAAGCTGTTCCTACACTGAGTTGCCTCAGGGACAGTTCTGGAGTGAGCTAAAAACATTTGTGGCCTTCAGGAAGCAGTAGCTGTGTCTCAGCACAGCTGAATGGGTTGGACAGACCTTAATTTCATGAAATTACAGGTTCAGTTCAGGTTTTACCATGGAATTGATTTAGAGTACTGATTATACTCGTGGAGATTTTTCAATTTTTTTTTTTATTGGTTGGTTACTGCCCTCTTTCCACCTTTGCAGCCACAGTGATGGGAGAAGTAATGGATCTAGAAGAAAGCCCCACTGGTCAGCTTATTTCCTGCCCTCAGGATCAGTTGGGCTAACCAGAGATGCTGTCTAATTAATTCCTGATGTTCAACTTTGATATTTATACCAGCCCCAGCTATCTATCACCTGACTTCCAAAAGCATCTGGCACTTGCTCCAGTTATTATGGAATTAAACTGGTGCTGTGGTGTATTGGATTAAAGTGCTGCCAGGTACTTCACATTTGCACTGTAGACTTTTCTGAAGCTCTACATTTTTGCTAGTAGTGGTTACTGAATGTTTCTTCTGGGGCTTTGCTGCCTGACTAGGTGTAGTGGTTTTGGTTTGTTGAGATTTTTGGTTGATGTATTAATGACTGTGGTAGGTGTCAGTGTTGGTTGATGGTTAGTGTATTTTTTCTTGTTGTGAGGTAGGATTAGAAGAAAGTAGGTTTAAAAGGGTATAAAGAAAAAATTATTAACAGTAATTAAAAGAATAATAAGAATTAGAGTCAAACTTTTAGAATACTTCTCTTCTTGCTGCCAGGCATCCCCAAAGGGGTAATAATTAGCATTGACTCCATGACTCACAGAAGGCTGATCAATCACTTTCTATGCTTATTAAGAAATACTTATGATACTTATTAAGAAAACTCATCTCCCTTTATTCATGACACAGGTGGGCCCAACTGGTCCTGGAATCCAAACACCATCACCAGTGGCCAATCAAGAAACCTCCCTTTGGTCAGCAGATCTCTGTAAGACATTCCACATGTGCACAACAGCAGGGGCAGCAAGTGGAGATAAGAATTGTTTCTCAGTCTTTTCTCTGATATTCTCACAGCCTTCCCCAGGACAATGCCTGGGAAAGTTGTGCCTTGCTCTCTGTGGCCACACTCTTCTCCTTATCACTTTTTTATTCTTACTTACAATGTAAAGAAACAAAACCTAAAATTTTCGTTAGTTTACTATGAACTAAAAAAAAAAATCCCAAATTTCTTCTCTTTTTAACATCTAGTTTTTCACAAAAACATATACAACTCTCTAATAACTAAAAACCTTACATCACTTTTGTAAGTACTTCCTGTACAAACCAAAGCACTGGGGTTATTCATACCTGCTGATCACTTGCCACACTTTCCCCCCACCATTATTTGCCACTCACAGTTCAAGGCATTATGCAGTCAAACATAACTATGCTTTAAGTCTTCCTTTTAGAAGAAACCCCAGATTTATACAATGATGTCAACATTTGTCTTTCACAGTTTATTAATATGTGAATGTAGTTTTTGTGACATTCCCCATTTCTAGGCTGTCAGGGAGTCTTTGGTAAACTGCTGGTGATGGAGACATTTTCCTGAGCTGATGGATTTAGTTGTTTACTGACTGGGTCCAATTAACTTACAAATTGGATGGTTTCTCCCCCTAAAGCAAAACCAAGGCAAAGAGCTTGGACTGATGAAATTCACTTAGGAGAGTTGGAGAGCTCTTTCTGAGGATAAATAAAGGTATAAGGCTTGATGTCAGAGATAGATCTGTAGGTATACAGGAAGGAGGCAAGAATTTTGCTTACTGTGTCATTTCAGTTCTTTTCTTTGCAGGAATAGCTCTAGTCTTGCCAGAATATACTCCAGATCTTGTTAGAATGTTTCTATCTAAAGAAAACAAGAGGAAGAGTTAGAAATTCACCTCATAAAAATTAAAGAGGTGCAAACAAAGACCTACAGATTAAAAGATCATATGCAAAAATCTACATGCCTCTAGTAGGTTAAACATGCTTTAGTTCATTTGTCACTGTGTGTTTCAGGTACATTTGCTCATTTTTTAAGATGAGTAAAACAGTTCTATTAAAAGCAAGTAAATGAGTCTGTTCAGGGATTTTTAATGAGAAGCAGTACAAATACTGTATGTGTTCTTCCCTGTAAAGTGAGTGTATTCTCTGTCCTTTTTCCTGTTCCTACCTGAGTCTGCATTAACTCATGAAAAGCATTTATTGAAACTGATTGTTATTTGTTGCCTTACTTTCTTTGGCTGAGAAAGAGATGGGGTTAGGAAAGGCTAGACAAGCTGCAGACTAACCTGACTTTGTTGCAGGCAGACACATTGGCCACCCTCCAGGATGCAATGTGTAATGGGAGAAAAGCTGTCTTTAAAAAATGGTTTCATTTGAAGTGTTTTAGAATTGGCACCTGCAGTTATTCACAGTTGCGAAGGAAATGGGATAAGGCCAGGCTAATAAAGCTCTGCCATAAGCACTGTTCATGTGTTGGGATTGCCTGGGAGCTGTCTGCTGACATTATTGACAGTTGTCTTAAGGCACAGCAATGCCCAAAGGTGTGTAGTTGTCTGTGTTAGGGTCTGACAGAACTCATGGCTTGAAGATGGGAAGTACCACAATTAATTAATACTTGCACGTAGGTTATGCCTGATAGGGAGGTTTAGCAGCTTCATCCTCCAAAGACAGTGTGTGTTGTCTCACTTGTTTGTTTGGGTAAATGATCTTGCCAGCTCATGGACTCTGGGAGTCCCTTCAGAAGAATCTTCAGAGCAGCTCTGCTGAGCCCTCAGCACTTGCTGTTCTCTGCAGGACTTCCTCAGGATGTTTTCTTGCTGCTCAGCAGTGCAGCTGGGCAAATGAAGATTTCACACTTGAAGGCTTGGTGTTAAATGGATGCCTCAAAGCCCAGAATGTTATTGCACAAAATAAAGATGCCCAGTAGAATGCTGCAGACTCCAGGCTGAGCATCTCTGGTGCAGGCAGCATGGATTGCTTTAAAGTACATAAGCAGAAGCCTGTGAGCCTTGTCATTCCGTGTGGAATTGTGACTTCCATCCTCTGAATCTCCTGAGTGTTGTGGAATTGCTCTGGAGAAGTGGCACTGAGATGGGTTATGTGAAGCTTTGTTGAATTTGGGATGGGCAAATGGTCAGTGATGTGTAGCCAGGAGAGGGAGCACTGTGCCAGAGGAAGAAATGCAGTTTGCTGAATGTGCCATGTACCCTTGCAGGATGGAAATCCTCCCCTGGATCCCAGTGAACATTTCATGGCAGAAGAAGAAAAACTCACAGACCAAGAAAGATCCAAAAGGTGGGTGTTAAACAGCATACTTATATTATTATTACATTTTTTTAAATTATGAGTTACAGGAATGTGCCCCCTGTTGATGGAGTGACAAAACTGTCCTTTGTCCCCTCAAAAAGGAAATAAGCCCAGAAGTTTCTCTCCTCAATTAGATGAAAAGACACCTCATAGGCCCAGGGAGCTTCACCTCAAACTTAAGGATAGCCAATAGTACAGGAGCTAAAAAGAGCAATTTACTAGAAAAGAAGAGAACAAAGAAACTAATTGCTTTTGTGAGGTGTTTTACCAGGAGCAAAGACCTCCTGCACCTGGCTTGGTTTTTCTGTTTGTTATTTTCCCTTTTATTAAACCTTTTTGCCTTTTATTAAACCTTTTTGTTTCCAACACTGCCACAGGAGCCATCCTGTTGATTTTTATGCCTCCAAAGGTAGGTGTGTTATAGACCTCTGAGAGCTTATTAGACCTAGCCCAAGGAGGCTACTATAACAATGAGTAAGTATTTAGTGGGAAAAAAACCCATCTGAAGAGACTGTTGTTGTTTTTCCAGATTTGAAAAAGCCTACACACATACTCTGTACTACCTGGCACAAGTGTACCAGCACCTGGAGATGATTGAGAAGGCTGCTCAGTATTGCCACACCACCCTGAAGCGGCAGCTCGAGTACTGCGGCTACTACCCCGTGGAATGGGCACGCAACGCTGCCACTCTGTCACAGTACTACCTGTCCAAGGTGAGCCCCCAGGGCTGTCCTGCTGCCCTTGTGCCATTCATGTCACTGTTCAAACAGCTCCTTGACACAGAGCTCCAAATGAATTGAAAATGTGTGTCACAGTGTTCGCAGGGCTCCCAGGAAGAGGGAAGAGATGAGCATCTGACTCCATGTGTCAGAAGGCTGATTTATTATTTCATGATATTAATAATAATTTAATAAATTATGTAATTTTAATAGAATTAATCAATTTATGTAATTTTAACATAATATTATTGATATAATAAAATAATATTTTTATTATATTAATAATATTATATTAAAACTATACTAAAAGAATAGAAGAAAGGATTTCATCAGAAGGCTAGCAGAAAAGCAAAAGAATGAAATGATAATAAAATCTTGTGACTGACCAGAGTCCTGACACAGCTGTGCCGTGATTGGCCGTTAATTAGAAACAACCACACGAGACCAATCACAGATGCAGCCTGTTGCATTCCACAGCAGCAGATAATCATTGTTTACATTTTGTTGCTGAGGCCTCTCAGCTTCTCAGGAGGAAAAATCCTAAGGAAAGGATTTTTCATAAAACGTGTCTGTGACAAATGTGCACGTATAAAACCACAAGTTGTGTTCTGACATGAAGCATCTGTCAGGTTTTTTTCTGAAGAGGACATGGTGGCTTTCCTGTGGGGTTGTGATGAACAGGGCTGTAAACATGAGAAAAGCTCTGTAGTTAGTGAAATATTAGCAGTGATGTGATGTCAAGTTCATAAGTAAACTTTGGGGTTATAATAATTGAATTTTAAATTCTTTATTATGTTGTTCTCTTACGATGAAGTTTGAAAACAAAAAGCATCTCATGAGGGCCAAGATACAGCATTTTGTTTACAATAAATGATTGTTCTTTGTGCCTTAGCATGTGCTCAAGAGTTGTTTGAACCTATGTGAGCATGAAAGTGAATATGTGAGTTGGCAGCTGTTTGCCATGTGTTGACTCTAAACCATCTACTGTTAGGAACTGCTTCAGCTTTATTTAGGAATTTCTATATTCCAGGCTTTTCTGATGCTTAAAAAGATTCCTGCCCTACCTAAGGCAGTTAATGCTAATTTCAATAGTAACTCCTAATTTCCATATCTTTTTGATGCATTGATAGCAGCAGTTATTTAACAGTGCACTGCCAAATATGGGTAAGGGCATCTAGATCTGACTCAGGGTGTTGAGCTGTGTGTCCTGCTGTTCCCACCAACACCCTGTGATAGTGTTTGCCACAAAGCATCACTTCCTTCACCTCAGGGCAGCCACAACACTCAGAGGTTCAGTGTGCATTGCCAGCATTAAAGGAAAGGCTTGGTGTTGTGGCTGTGGTACAGAACAAACAACAGAAAATATTGTATTCACTAGTAGGTGTGGAAAAATTGTGTTTTCTTCCAGTGCCTGGGCGATATGCTCCAGAGCCTCTCAGTTCTGTCATTTCCCTTGTGGTCATGTGTGCTCACTCTCTGACGTGAGGGGTTTGGCCAAGTGACAGCAATGCTGGAGCTGCTCACACCCTGCTAAATGCTGGAGCTGCTCACACCCTGCTAAATGCTGGAGCTGCTCACACCCTGCTAAATGCTGGAGCTGCTCACACCCTGCTAAATGCTGCTCTGTTTCTCCCAGGAATGCTTTATGGAGGCTCGACACTGCCTAGCAGCAGCCAGTGTCATCTTCAGCCAAGCTGGACAGGTGCCATCTGCTGAAGAATGTAAGTTTATAATAAAATTATTGTGAATTAAGCATCACTGTGTGTTAATGTTTAAAACTGAAGTTTAACAACATGTACAGAACTTGCCCCAGTGTTGATTTCCTAAAATATTTTTCAATGGAGATTAATGTTTCTGAAAAGTGATTGCTACTACAGCTCTGGATTGGCTGTGTAGAAAAAGTGCTTGTTTCTGATGTTTCAGAAAGCAATAATTTAGGAGAAGTGGAATTTAAAACAATATCCACTTCAACAGTGGCAGTGTTCATCCACTTGGCTTTGTACACGTGCTAGAAATGCAGTTTGCCTCAGTGATCAGAGGGCGGTCATTCAGTGAACCACACCAGATGTTTCCTGGGAATAGCTTTAAAAGAGGGAGCCAACCTGCAGCTTTTAAAACCCCAAATCCAGAAGGTATTTGTGTTGTCCTGGATGCTGCAGCCTCATCAGTGGCTGGTTTTGGAGTTGTAGCTGCCCTCCTTGTTCTTTGGGCCTTGATCAAAGGGTCAGCTTGGCAGTCCAGTGTGAGCGGCAGGAGGAGAAACTCTTGGAGATCTGACCCTAGTTTTAGGGACCTGTGGTTCCTTGGTAGTGTCAGTGCTCTGTTTTAGGCCTGGGCTTTGCTTATCTACAGCACTTTTTGTGTCTGTCTTGAGCAAGTGGAAGCTTCCAGTTGGTAGAACTTTAATTCATGGGGAGGGAGCAAGCATGAGCCAACTGAGTTCTATGTTGATTTCTTCCTGCACCACAGAGGAGGAGTGATAATCCCATTTGTTTGGGTGAATATTTGCTTATCCTACCTTCCCTGCCTTTGCTTGGCACAGAGCTGGAGTGTGGACTTGCAGGAAGTTCTGACTTACAGAAAGAGCAGTACACAGTCAGCATTGGCCATTCTCAAGCACTTTCATTTTATCATGTTCATTGCAATATAAACTAACACAGACATAATTAATAAATGTGCCTTTTCTTAGATTAGCAGCAGTTCTTAATTCCTTAATAAGAAATTCATTTGCTCTAATGAAAGCTAATGAGTGCAGTGGGTTTGAGTGTGAAGTTGGCTTTTTATTTGGTGATCAGAAGTGCTGCTGTCCTGTAGGAATTCCTCTCCTTTTTCAGCTAACTCACTGCCTTCTGCATGGAGACTGGGAAATGAGGTTTTGTTGAAATCTGTTTGGTTTATGACAATGTTATCTTGAGACATCAGCAGTGCTGCTGTCTCTGATAGTGGGGAGACTCTGGGGAGAAAAATACAGAAGTTGTAGAGCTACTAAATGTTGTGTTTGTACCAGGTAGCTTAACCAAAGGCAGTTTCCCCTATTTTGTTCCCTTTTTTGGTAGCAAGTCTGGGCCCCATTGCAATGCAAATGCCCTTACCATCCTCAGACACTATTACTGGGCAGGCAGCTGAAGCTCAGAAAATGAATTATCCTGATTTCTTTCTCTTACTACAAAGAGACCCGGAAACCTTTTCCAGTAAAACACCTTGAAGATGAAAGATCTTTTTAAAGATACATTATGATCTGTTTATTTTCAGAACTCATACATGACAAACCCTTGTTAATCTATATGGGTTTCTACCAGAAATGACAGTTTACAGAATTATTACATCAACTAACATGGAGAACATCTTTCTGTCTAACCATGAGGAAAATTAAATACAAGTATGTTCTTTGGATGGAACATTTGAGGGTCTTGCTGGAGTGCTGGATTTCTCTTAAAGTTTTTATGTGTTTATATCCATTCAGCAGATGAAACAGAGCCAGACCAACAGGACCTTCCAGAGAGGAAAGCTGAAATTGCAAGGTGTTGGATCAAGTATTGCCTGAATCTTCTGCAAAGTGCTCGAAAATTGCTGGAGGTAACAGAAAATCTGTTCTATAGCTGCCATTGTCTAACAGCAAACTGAGTCTGCTTTGGTGTTAGCAAGAGGAGTCACTTTGCAGTTGGTAACAAGGAATAAACAATTGCCCAAAACAGCAAATGCTTGCAGTGTAGCAAGTGTTTCATGGTGTGCTTTGACTTCAAGGCAGCACTTAAGAGTAAGCACACACAGGGGATCAGCTCTGCCGAGTGATCAGTGCATTGCTTTTATTATTTAATTACTATTAATTTAATTTTATTTAATTACTAATTATTTAATTTTGTGCAACTTCACAAAATTTCCTCCTCTCTGCTGCATTTTCTTGCAGCTTGATTTGACAGATTTCTTCTTATCTAACTGCTAGTAAGAACGTTGTCTTAATGTGCCACTGTTTTCTGTGCTGATGTTCTCATTCATCCAAGCATTTGATTAATTCAGATATGATGCAGTTCACTTAATTTGTTTGAGTATTTCTTCAGATGTTTAAAGCAGCATTTGCTGAAACGCTTTGTGAAGCAGAGCCCTTGGGTTTAACATTTATTCCTTTGGCTGTTTTGTCACACAGGGTAGGGAGACTGAACCACCTGAATTTTATGTCTTTTCAGAATTGATAATGCAATTTACAGGATTCTTTTGTTAATATAAGGCCTCATATATCAACGATTTCTCTTTTGTTGTGTTGCTCACTAGTTTACATTTCAAAGGTGACTCAAAATGATTCAGTCTCTCTTTATAAACCAGATTTGTCTTAATTAGCATGCTTTCTCATTTCAGGATAACATAGGAGAGCTGGACCCAGATAGGCAACTGGAACTTAAAGCCCAAAGGAAAAAAGAAGAGGATGAAAAGGAGAAGGGCAGGAAGAAAGCTGTTCTTTTTGGGACAAGTGATATCTGTGACTCTGTCCTAGCCATGGAGGAGAAAGTGAGCAGCGTGTATCCCTTAGATTTTCAAGAAGCCAGAGAAGTCTTCCTGGTTGGTCAGAACTATGTTCAGGAGGCAAAAGAGTTCTTTCAGGTGGATGGTTATGTTACTGACCATATTGAAATTGTTCAGGATCACAGTGCTCTGTTTAAGGTCCTTGCTTTCTTTGAAGAGGACTATGAGAGGCGCTGCAAGATGCACAAGCGTAGGATAGACATGCTGGAGCCCATCTACACTGACCTGAACCCCCAGTACTACCTGCTGATCCGCAGGCAGCTGCAGTGTGAGCTAGCTGACACCTACTATGAGATGATGGATCTAAAGGTGGCTATTGGGAACAGGTTAGAGAAGCTAGATTCACACACAGTTAAAAAAATCAATTCTCTGGCTCAGTTTGCAATCAAATATTATGAGCTCTTCTTGGATTCTTTGAGGAACCCCGATAAGGTGTTCCCTGAAAAACTCGAGGAAGATGTTCTTCGCCCTGCCATGGTGGCTAAATTTCACATTGCACGGCTGTATGGTAAGCTCATCACTTCAGATAGCAAAAAGCAACTGGAAAACATGCAGACATCACTGGAGTATTACTCATTTCTGGTAGACTATTGTGAGAAGTATCCAGATGCTGTCCCTGCCATTGAGACTGAACTAGAACTCAGTAAGGAGATGGTGAATCTTCTTCCAGCAAGCATGGAGAGGCTAAGAGCAAAGGTGTCTTCATTTGTATAAATGCTTGCCTTGGAGGCAGTGGGCACTCTCAGAGCAGTTACCTGTCCAGGGCAGTGCTGTGGCACAGCTCCCCTGCTGATGGATAGAAGTCAGGTGTCTGCAGGGACATCACCCAGAGCCTGCACTAGTGTAACTCTGTGAACAGCTCCGAGCTCTCCTGCTCCGTAGCTCACCCACACTAATGGTATAAACTCTAAATGTAAAGTAAAAGTCCAGCTCTTGCTCTGTACTGTGTGTCCTATATGTAAATATGAACCTTTTCTCCCTCACAGCTTTTTCTTTGGTGTATGGTTCAGTTCTTAAGTGTAGTGCTGTATGAAAATAGTTTCTTTTAAGAGAATCTTCTTCTCTAAGAAATTCTTTTCTTACAAACCTGAGGCATGTTCTTCCAACTAGAATGCATTTTATCTCTTCTAACATTTGTCCCCAGAAAACTTTATCAATGTGAAGGGAACTTGTTCTCAGTATTTATTTTGTATGTTGCTTGTTGTTCTTTTCCCTTGTTAATCAAAACCCAGTTGATATAGGCTCAATAAATGGACTAGCTTGGCTAAATGTTTCTTTGGAGTCCTTGGAATTGTTTCCTGTGTCTTACTAAGATACAATATATGTTTAAACTTTGGCCAAAAGAAGTAGTTGTGAATGTGTTTCCATGTGAGTCTCTTCAGTAAAAACACATGAGCAATTGTAGTGCCAGAAGCCAGAGCAAGAAAGCAGCCAAATTTCTTTGTGGTGGGAGACAATGCTTCTAACACACCATGGAATATTCACAGGTTACAGATCCTGGGCTCTGCTGCTCCAGACATTTGCCTGATAAGAGCCTGCTGCCATGGGAGGCTTCTCTTGGTGCTGCTCAGGGAGTTCTCTTAGCAGGGGCTGCACTGGGAGCTCTCTGAATTGTTAGAGGTGAAACACAGGCAGAGCAGGAGGTGACGGGCAGAGCCTCCAGGGACAGTGGGACTTTGTGCAGTTGGGTGTTGTCATCTTGTCACAGGGGTTCCATACTCTTGTCTCCTTTTCTCAAAAGTTTCACATCTTGGTGTTTCTCGTGGGCAGCTCCTCAGAGCACTGACTCTTTCTCCTTCACAAAGGAACCAACTGACTCCAGTTCCCTTCTCAACACCACCCCACGCTTTTATAGCATCTCCTTCTCATTGCTTACAGCTGTGGCCTGTTAAAGTCAGGCCTGCTCCTAATCTTGGATAATTGGCCCAGCTGCCACTCCTTAGGGGTAAGATTACTTTCTACACATTCTTTCTTTTCTTACATTCTATCCCCCTACAGCAGGGCACCAGCAGTGCTGTCACTGACCTGCTGACAACGTGTTCACAGCCCCAGAGGGCATTGAAGGAGAATGGTCAGAACAGCTGGATTCTTCTGGAGGCTGAAGGGGAGGAAACATCACATCTGCTTGAAGGGTGTGAGGGGAAAGCAGGCACATCTGAATGGTAAAAATCCCTTCTGCAGAGAATTCTGCAGGCTAGACTGCTAACCACCAAACAAATAGGCCGACAAAAAATGGGTGCTGGAAATGGGCAGCAGCAAAACTCAAAACTAGACCAGCTGCTTGTGTGCCTGTAGAGTCAGGGAGAGAGTGAGTGCACGTGCCTGTGTGTGTTTTTTCTGTTTTACTAAATAGTTGTCTAGTCAGCCTCTAGGAGTTTCATTTTTGCAGTCAGATCTTTAATTCAGATTTTCCTGTGGCCTGAAAGTAAGACAGCCCTAGTTTCTCAGTGGAACATTTCTCAGCAGGCTCTATTGCACATTGTTTTTGTCTGATTTCAGTTAAAGCTAGTGTGCACTTTTAGCACAAACAAAAAGATTAAAATTTTTCCTACTAACTTTTAGTTTCATATTCAAGTAGAAGGAAGCAATACATGTTTGGAGTATTGTTTGGGGTTTTTTCCTTCTATACTTTTGCCTTTGAGCAAATTTTGTAGAGCATCAACATTAGTTTTCTTGTAAGTTGGAGGAGGATAGTTTGTGGGCTATCCTAGCATAAAAAAAATAATTTTTTTTTCCTTTCAAACACTGGTCTGAAGTAAGTGTGAAAAATGACCTGCAGGTAACTGCAAAGCTGAGTGAAGTGCAGGGTGATGAACCCTTCTTAACCATCAGATATATCCCTTTTAATCATTTGATGTATCCATTTAAACCATCATCAGGTGTGCAGAGAAACACCCTGAATCCACCAAAACCACAGTGAGAGCTCAGCAGGCAGGTAGGAGTAGCTCCAGAGCTGATGTGAGAAGGATCAGAGCTTTTCCAGCACAATCAGTGTGGCTTGGAGAGCTCTCTCCTCTGAAGATACCCAGAACACTTTGGCTTTCCAACTTTTAACAAAAATACATTTCATATAAATGCATATGGAGTTACAGAAAGCAATTATGCCAGTTCATCTCCTAGACTAAATGTGCAAGGCTCTGCCAGCTAATTCTATTTTATTACTGGAGACTGCATCATGCCAGATGCTCAGCACAAAGTACTGTGCTGTGCTTCTTGTAAGGCATGTCTTTTTAAAAGGCCCTTTGAGTAATTCCTGTTTGTTCAATGATTTGAGAAAATGAACTTATGTAAGGTTCTGTATTTAGTTAAAAAAAAAAAGGAGGTGGGGAGCTTGTTGGATTAGGCAGCAAAGCTCCCTTCAGGAATGTTGAGTTTTAACTGTAAAGTATGTGTGAGGTCAGGCATTTATTTCAAAGATTAATTGAAGATTAGGTTCCTGTGAACTCTGTTTAACCTGCATTTCTATTCCTTTCTGTACAGCAAAAAGGTCTCACAACTGAAACCTCCTTTTTGTCCTTCTACTCGTTTTTTCTCCTTAGCCAGCATAAAGCAGCGAGATTTACAAGAAATCCAAGTTTCTGCAAAATTCCTGTGAAGTGTGAGATCAGAGCTCAGTGTACTTCTTCAAAAGGCATGCAACACCCAGGAGAGGTGATTTGGTTTGATTAAAAGCAGTTTGGGTTTAATTGAAGTGCTTAATTCTTATGCTGGCTAGAGATGTGGCAGGTGTCATAAAATGGAGTGATGGGCATGGTTCTTGTGAAAAATGCCAATCACTTGTTTTTAAAATTTTAAAAGTTTAATAGTAATAAAATGGTTATAAAAATGGTAATATAATTAGAGTGATAATAATTTGGACAATTTGGATTAGGACAATAAAAAAAAATTTAAAAAAACCCCAAAGATTTATAGACAGTCCGGGTACCTTTTTCTGGGCAGAACAAGCCCGAAAAAGGCCCCACGTTAACAGAGGATTAACCCTTAAAAGCAACAGCCTGTTGCATATTCCTACACCTCAGACATGATGCAGAAATTCCATTCAAACACAGGATTCTGTCTGGGCAGTGTCAGCTTCTTCCTCTGAATCCTGACTGAGTCTTCAGGGCTGAGCAGGCAGGAAGAACTCGATAATGGAGCAATAAATTCTCTTTCTCTGAAAGATTCGGGTGTCCTGTGGCTGCTATCTCAGTGTGAGTCCTTTCTTTAAAAAAAGTATCTTACATAGCATAGTTTCTATTTTAACATTGTGTTATAACCTAAAACTATATTTAACACACTACTGAAGAAAATTAATACAGCATTACTTTGTAAGACCACACATATAATATTCATTTGAATATTAGCAAAAAGCCAACCATAAAATACACGTTTTTCACAGGAGGTTTTCACAGGCTCGGCGTGGATGGTTTGCTGCTCTGTGAGCACATGAGATGTGTCAGTGTGATGGTGCTTCCACCTCCACAAATGCAGTGGGAGCCTGGTTAGCCTTGGCAGCAGGCAATGAGAAACACCAGTTGAGTTTTACCCGACACGTGGCTTTCCCCAGCTCACTTTTGTTTGGGGTTTCCTTTTTGCTAAGCACGGAGGGAGCAAAGATGGCCTTTGCTTGTGTGTTTCTGCAAAAGGACTGAGATAGTTGGTGTCTCCTGGATGTTTTCTGTGGGAGTGTCCATTGTAAGATGCCCAGATGTGCTCCTGCAAAGGAGGATGTAACTAGTCTGGCAAACCCTTCTGCAGTGTCAAAATTACAGAACTAAAGACTGTTACGAGAAAGCCAAGTGCGTAAAGTTGTGGTGAGAAGCATTTGTCAATTTTCTTTCCTCTTCTATTGCAACATCTGTGGCTATTTTAGAGCTGGCTACAAATGATTAATTTTTAGTTTGAAAAGTGCTTTTTGTGTATTTCCTGGGAACTCTGTCCAAAGCGCCTCCTTGAGCCGTTTCATTTTGCAGTTTGGTGGTTTCTGACTCCTCCTTGTCACGGGTAGGTGCAAAACCAGTGGTTTCCTGATGAGAGCTATTTGCCTG
The DNA here is from genome assembly GCF_901933205.1 of Camarhynchus parvulus. NCBI lineage: Eukaryota > Metazoa > Chordata > Aves > Passeriformes > Thraupidae > Camarhynchus > Camarhynchus parvulus. Next base: position 1,046,202 of record NC_044576.1, on the reverse strand, counting down.
GCTGCCTGTTTTCCAAAACCATTGTTTGGCTGTGCATTTGCAGCTAAAGAGCCAGGCAGACTGTTGGGATATGACACACAGCACCTTTAGAAAAGGTGTTGCTTCCATTCAGAAGAGAAAATGTCTGTGATACTGACTATTTGATACTGATAAAGTGATCCCTTAACACCAAAGGTTTTAATGAATTGGGTGTAAACATTATAGCAATGTTTTAAATATCTAGTTCTTGAGTTTTTGCCACGTGGTGTGCACAAAATACAACAAAGTCTTTTTGCACACTCATTTTTGCTGTGAAAGAGATTTGTTGGCTGGCATTGGGATAGGATGCAAGGATTTCTCTATCTGAGTTTTTTAAATGCAATTTTCTGCAGAAAAAAAAAGAGGAATTGGATGAGTGATCAGTGAAAGATGGGACAGGCATGTGATGAGTGAGCTGGTGCCAGTCTGTGAATACTGTAAGAGGAGTACAAAGTGCTTGTGTCACAGTTATTCTGAGATCTGTGGGTGAAATGCATTTTTTGCAAAAAAAGGAATGAGCAAGATGATTTTCTGCACACTTAAGTGTCTTGGAATGGAGCAAGAGCAAAAAGTTCCCAGGCAGGGTCTCAAACCACTCTGAGCCATGTCTGGATTGGCAGTGGGTTCCGGTAACACCAGAGGATTTTCACAGCAGCCCATGAGAGAATGCAGTCAGGTGGGCCCAGGGCCTCCTCCCACCCCAATTCCAGGACTTTTTAAATAACAGAGGTAGAGATGAATCATTAGAAGTGATTTCTAGTGTAGACAAGGAGACAGAAATTGAGATACTGCATTGTGCTAGCATATGGTCTGCAGACAAGGAGGGGACCAAAAAACCAACAACGTAGTCCCCTGCTAACAAAGTTTATTTTGAGATCAAATATTTGCCAATGGCTCGTGCATGACACCTGGTAAGTATCAGACACTGCTACCCATCTTGCCTGTCCACATCTGGAACTTTTGGCAAACAGGTGTCAATAATGTCAAATAATGTCTCCATGTGCTTTGTCCTGAAGCTTTCCAATGGTACCGAGCTGCCAAGTTACACAGGGCTCATGGAAAGACACATTTTGCTTCTCTCTGCAAAGGCACAAGGGTCTTGGTTCTCTCACCTCCCTGGCCAGCCTGTCCTGGCCTCCCTGCTGCACCCTTTGCTGCAAACGTTGCATGAGGTGAGCCTTGCCCCAGGCTTCAGCTTTCCCTGCAGCTGACCCCTGAGCCCTTGAAATAAGAAAAGACAAAAAAATCTTTTTTCCTAGGTAATGCAAACGATGTTTTCAAGAGGGATGTGCTCATCTTGGAAGGGGGCAGAGCAGCTTTGTCAGCACTGCGGTTTCTGAGCCTGAGGAGCAGCAGTTTGGAGCCTGCTGCTTCGTGCTGCAGCAGCATCCACCCAGAGAGCAGGGAGCAGATCCTTCCAAAAGAGCTGGGAGGCCTGGGGAGTGCTGGTCCTGCTGGGAGAGGCTCCTGTGGCACAGCTGATTTTCCTGCTTCTCCTCATTTTTCTCTTCTGTCACATTTCGAAAGGAAAGGATGCTTCTACTAAATCAAATGTGCTTAAAGCTAGCTAAGAAACGCCTAGCTCCTTTGGTTGATGGGGAAAAAATACTGTTCTCTTTTCATGTAAACATAAATTCACCTCTTTCCCCAACAATTCAGTGAAGATCACAAAGCTACAACTCCAGTCTGGTTAACTGGAGCCCAAACACCAGCTCTGCTCCACTTTACACACAGGTCTGGTTCATGGGGAGACCTCCACAGGAGAATCACTGCTTCCAGCTCCTCTTCATCTTCCCGAATTTACTGAGGTCCTTTCTCCCCACACATGGTGTGAAGTTTGTCTGTGTCACCAGTGGTGCTTGTACACAGAAATAAATTTGCACTTGTGCAGGCAGTGGAGGCGAGGTGAGCTGCTTGGGGTGGATCTATGGGCTGACAAAAAGCATCTAAAAGCTGTGAGAAGCTCACTTGTGTGAGGCTGTTCTGTGCTGGAGAAACCATCCGATGGAAAAATAGCTGTGCCTAATTCCTGGGTAGCTGGGCTTGAACCAGCAACACCAAGTGGTTCAGAGTGAAAACACATTCCCTGAGAAGCAGTGCAGGCACCAGGCTTTGCTTTGAAAACATCTTTGTGCCACCATCCTTCCCTGCCTTGTTAATTCCTTCTGGGTTTAGGGGCATTTCCCCAACTGCTCCTGTGTGACCCCTTGCTCCGCTGGGCAGGCCCTGCTTGCACTGCAGGGCTGCTGCTGCTCTGGATGGAGTTTTAAAGGAGACTCAGCTGCTGAAATTGCCTCCCTAATCAGTAACCAGAGCCTGGCTGCAGTGCCATGCCTTAACAAGCTGTTGCTTTTAAGCTGCAGTCCTGAAATTGCCAGCCAAAGCCTTCTGCTGCCCTGTGCTCCAGCAGGTGGAAGCAGAAAGCATCAGCAGTCCCAGCAGCAAGGAAAGCTGCTTTTCCCACCTGAAGGACAGGCCTGCTGCTTGGCTAATGTTTCTGGGAGGGAGGGGAGATTGCTGGTGGGGAAAGGTCGTTGGCAGCTTCCTGTCTGTGCTCAGTTTTGCTGCAGCTGTGGCTTTCCAGCAGAGATCTCCCCCTGCCCTTGCTGAGCTCCACCATGGGAAGAAAGGAGGAGTTGTTCTTCTGTGAGATCTAGATAGCAGCAGTGCCTGATTTCCATGTGATAAATTTCTTCAGTGCATTCTTACAAGATCCAAATCTTATCTGCAGGGCCCAGGCCCTGGTGCTGCCCTCAGAGGAGAGAGGGTGGCATGAGGGGCGAGGGATGCCTGCTGCTGCCTGGGCTGTGATGCTCGGGGTGCAGGGTGAGCACGGGCCGGGTGCTGAGCTCTGATCTGAGCCAGGTTAAGAATTAACTTTTACTCAGGGCTGGATTTAGAAATCCCCCCAGCTGGACCCAAACCTCTCTCTCTGGGTTGCCAGCTCTTTGCTATTTTGAAAAGGAGAGATTTTTGCTTTCAATCCCCAAAGGTTGGGGCAAAAGGCATCCTTAAATTCAGCTGGACTGCCTGCCTGGAGGGGAGCTCACTTCTGAAAGGCATCAAGGGTGATTTTGGGCATTTAACAGGGCAGCTCATGGGTACTCCCTGAGATGGACCCATGAGCTCAGGGCCTGTTGGATACCCAGGTCTCGTGAATCTCATCCCACTTCAGCAGTGAGTGTCAGGGAAGAAAACTGTTCTGCCTTCCCAAAAGGCAATGGGCAAAGCAAATGCTCCTTGTGTTGAACCCAGCTGCCATTCAGACACTCTCCCCTGTGCCCTATCCCCTGTTTCTTTCTGTTGCCATCATTCTCTCTTCACTCTTGTTTCCAGCTCTGCTTTTAACAGATGTAGCCTTTTCTGCACTGGCTGCTCCCTAGAGCACTGACCTGTAAAAAATCTGTATTTCTATTTTCTCAGCAGAGCAAATGAAGAGCTGAGCATCACAGGCAGGGCCCAGTGCTTCAGGACCCCCCAGCTGCTCCAGCTGGCTGCTGGCTTTGCTGCTCCATGGGATGGGTGTTTGAGGGGTGCAGGGCTCAGCCTGGATTCCCAGGGAAGCCAGGGCTGAGCTCCTGTCAGCTAAGGCAGGGGAAAGCCTGACCCTGAGAGCAGAGCTGCCCCACAGCAGTTAGGGTTTATCTGATTCCTGAGCACTTGTCAGTCAGAAAGTTCTTTATCAGGGCCCTGCCTGGACAGATAGTGCCTTGCCTTCGAGCCTTCCCTGATAAGCACTGGGTGCCCCTGCACCCATGGGAGTCCATCTGTCCATCTGTCAGGAACACAGGCTGCAAAGCAAACCTGTGCTGCCTGCTGAGGGAGTGGCCTGTGCCAGACCACTCCTCTGGACCTGTCTGCTCCCTCTGCATTTACCTGGCTCAGGCAGAGAAGGGGTTGGTGTCCAAAGAATCGGGTAAAACCCCCTGTGATGCTCCTGCTGGGATTTCCTTGGCCCCACATTCTGCCCTGGTCAGCAGAGCAGATGTCCTTGTGCCCTCCTGCAGAGTGGTCCCCATTTAGTGATGTTATAAATTAGTGATTGCTCCTGAGCCAGCTGGGAGACACAGCAGCCCTGAGAGTTACTGCTAAGGAGCAGTCCACACTTTTGTGTTTATTGCAGTTTAAGACTACTCCCAGATTTTTCAGGCAGATTTTTTGTCCCTGGGTGTCTGCTCAGGGGTCTGGGTACACAGTGTCAAGGCAGCCTTCTCCCCTCTCCCCAAATTAATTCCTCACAAAAATGCAAAGCAAGAGCTTTGCAGGTTAAGAAATCTGCTTTGCATGTGATTTGAAAATAGAGCCAGCACTTCAGTGCAGGGGCTGTAAGTAAGGCTCCAGGAGCAAACTGTGCTCTCAAATACCTGCTCGTCATTTATTTGCTTCTTTTTGTAGGCCTGTTCTGTTGGGATATTTAATCTTTCAGTTTGCATACACAGGATCCAGGCAGGAAGAACATTATCCTATGAATCTTTCTCACAGTTTATAGAAGGCAAATTGGAGGTGGCTGACCTTGGTATGGTGACTGAGCTCTCCTCTGTGGATTTAAAATATTTAACTTAAAATCCTGTTTCTCTTGAACTCTGATAGTCATGCCATGGCATGTTTCAAGGTTAGTGTTCCACCACAGCTTAGCTCATGTGCTGTTCTCTGTTTAAAAAAAGAAAGTTTGTTAACTTTCAGCACTTTGTGGCCTCTAGCCCAAGATGAGATTTTTTAAAATTAGAGCTGTGCATTTTCATTTTTTGTCTTGAGTGGTTTACAGACAGTGCTCCTTGGGCATCCCATGGCACTCCACAAAGGGAATGCTTTACTTTAACTCCTGCACATCCCAGCCTGCTTCAGATCCAGGTCTCCAATCCCTTCCCTGTTTGTAGGAAGGTGGAAAATTCTTTACTTGCCAAGCACAGCGGGGTGTGGGCACCAGCAGAGTGCAGCAGGGCAGGAGATGGGCACAGGCTTCAGGGCCCTGTTACACAGATGAACGTGAGCCAGGGGGGAAACATTTGCTTTGGACTTCCCACAGCTACCAATTGTAAAGAGATCTCATTTCCTGAGGCGTGGTGCAGACACAGAAAAACCAACAACACTGTGTGGCAAAACTGCCAGCGCTGCAAGCTCCCCCATCAGCTGATGGCACAAGGCAGATAACTGCAGATCTCCCTCAGACACAGGGAATTTGCAGCTCCCCTACCCACAGCCATCCTCTGGCTGCATCCCAGGGGCTTCCATGGTGGAAACTGCCCGGGGCTGCTGGGAGGGGCAGAAATAGCCCGTGGAGATTTGCTTTCTCACACGGGGGTTGTTGTGCACAGAGGAGGGTGTGGAACAGGCCAGGGGTGCCCGTGACCAGTGGGAAGTGAGAGGTGCTGGGCAGGGCTGGTTTCTGCTGCCTCCAGCAAGTGGGACCTCATCTCCTCCCTCCTGTGTTTGCCCAGCTTCCTATTGGTGCTGAGCACTGCCTGAGACAAAAAAAAAAGGGGAAAAAGGGAAAGGGAAAGGGAAAGGGAAAGGGAAAGGGAAAGGGAAAGGAAAGGAAAAAAAAGGAAAAGGAAAAGGAAAGGAAAAGAAAAGGAAAAGAAAAGGAAAAGAAAAGGAAAGGAAAAAGGAAAGGAAAGAAAGAAAAGGAAAGGAAAGGAAAGAAAGAAAAGGAAAAGGAAAGGAAAAGGAAAAGAAAAGGAAAAAGGAAAAGGAAAAGGAAAGAAAAAAAAGGAAAGAAAAAGGAAAAAAAAAAGAAAAGAAAAAGGAAAAGAAAAAGAAAAAGAAAAAGGAAAAGAAAAAAAGGAAAAAGAAAAAAGGAAAAGAAAAAGAAAAGAAAAAAAAAAGAAAAAAAGAAAAGAAAAAAAGAAAAGAAAAGAAAAAAGAAAAAAAGAAAAAAAAAAAAGAAAATAAAAGAAAAAGGAAAAAGAAAAGAAGAAAAAAGAAAAAGAAAAAAAAAAAAAAAAAAAAAAAGAAAATAAAAAGAAAAGAAGAAAAGAAAAGAAGAAAAACGAAAATAAAAAGAAAATAAAAGAAAAGAAGAAAAGAAGAAAAACGAAAATAAAAAGAAAATAAAAGAAAAGAAGAAAAACGAAAATAAAAAGAAAAGAAGAAAAAGGAAAAGAAAAGAAAAGAAAAGAAAATAAAAGGAATGGAAAAGAAAAAAAAAGAAAGGAAAAGAAAGGAAAAGAAAAAAGAAAAGAAAAAAGAAAAGAAGAAAAAAAAGAAAAGAAAAGAAAAAGAAAAGAAAAGAAAAGAAAAGAAAAGAAAAGAAAAGAAAAGAAAAGAAAAGGGAAAAGCAAACTGATGCTAAAAATACAAAGTAGAAATGAGGGTGGTAATAAAAACCACTGCACACAAGTCCTTCTGCCCCTGCTTGGTTTGAGTCTCCTGTTTTTCCTGTGCCAGAGAAAAGCCCATGTGCAGAGGCTCACAGAGCTGAACATGCAACTCAGTCCCCAGGCTGGTGGTAAATCCCAGCCTGGAGAGGGGAGGGAGCTGCTGAGCCTCCTGTGCTGCTCGGTGGGGTTTTGGTGGAACACCATGCCCTGGGGAAAGTCACTGCTGAGCCCAGATCCCCACTGGGGCCTCTGTGGACTTTCCACCACACAAAAATAGATTTACCACAGACACCTTGCACTATCAGCCCCAGGGCCGACAAGGCTGTGCAGCACCTCAGTGCCCCAGTTAATCCAGCAGCTCTCTGTACGAGGGAGAAAAACCTCCACTGCTTTGATAACCTTGTTTGTCATTTCTTCTGAAGTGAACTCCAGCCTGCTTTAATCACAGCCAAAAGGCAAGCAAAAGGTATGGGCCAGCTGAAAGGGAGCTTCTAGTTTTCTGTCTATAGAAGAGCTTTCATGGCTTTTCAGATGTGTACCTTGTGGAGCCACATGTGGTCCAAACCCTTTGCCACATTCCCTGGGGCATTTGCACCACACAGTGATGATCTGGCCAAGCAAATTGCCTGTGCTCTTCCAGAAGGAGGTGACATGTTTCTACCAGAATATATGTTATCTAACTTAATACATTTTTTTTCACTTCTACTGTGAATATCTAGGATTCTGCTTTCAAAAAAAAAAAACAAAAACAAAACAAAAACAAAACAAAAAACCAACCCAAGCCTGGCATGAGATTCCAGAGATAATTTACTCACTTTTGTGGGAAAAGAGGATTCCCCAGTTGGTGAAACATGTACTGACTGTGAGTAGCTGGCTTCTAGCCCATCTGGTGGACTGGTGAGGGCTTGAGGCAGGGAAAAGCAGTGCCAGTGCCAATGCAGAAATGCAGTTGACCTAAAATCAGGGAGCATTAAGCACTGCTTTTTCACTCTGGAGCTCTCTCAGCATTGGGCAGAGACTGGGTGGGATGTGTGCCTTGCCCACAGGCTGCTGGCAGCACCACCTTCATTCCAGCTTGTGGGTCCTGGGTTTGCTTTCCTCCTTGGGCAAGCCAGGAGATGCAGGCAGAGGAGCTTTAATTTGGACTGATGGAGGCAGGAAGGCCCCAGTGCTGGGCTTTTCTGTTCATGTCTCACATCAATCAGGAAGTGGTGACGCAGGTTATGGGTTGGGTTTGAGGTTTTGGAAACTTTTTCTAAAAGTCGATCTCCTCGCTCCTCTTATTCCTGCAGCGTGACGCTGAGGTGAAGGCTGCTTGGAGCAGAGGGATGCCAGCCAAGATGCAGCTCCTTATCAGATGTAACGGGAGGATTTTCCTGGCTGTTTGTTTAATCCTCTTTGTGGGATGCACAGCACAAGGTAAAACGGGGCGGTTGTTCTCGCTGTAATCCTCTTTCTGGGCTAGGCACGGAGGCCGAGTAAGCAGCCTCTGAATTTTACAAACTGGCCTTCTTTTGGGGGTAATGAGATCTACTCAGAAAGGCTGTTTGCTAATGTTTCCTTTGCTGGGGAGGGGAGAATGGCAAGAAAACGTGCTTTTTGCAATTGGAGCAGTCCAGGTTTTGAGCAAAGACTTCATGTTGTCGCACGTGTGTATGTTTTCAGTCTGCGTATCTCAAGATATATTTTTCTAAATGTCCCTTTCATAGTGGTCTGGTTACTGCTGTTACTCAGTTGTGAGTTACAGACATGGTGTGTAACAGTTCCCATGTCATAACTCCTACGGTCTGCGTTCTGGGGGCAGCAGGAAAGGAAACTTGGTTGTAAGTATGAGGAAACCAAACGGTTTATTCCGTAAAACATTGCTACATACACCACGAAAATGACAAAAGGGAAATATTGATTCATGATGCTGTGCCCTGTGGATTTGTTTCTCCTGAGAGAAGAACTGCTCTTCAAGCACGTAGATGTAATGTGTCCACAAACCAAAGCTGTGGTAGTGATAGGCTCTCAATATGCATTACCATTCTGAGGCTGATCTTTGGGGGATTATGGCCTGCTTGTTCTGGGTTGCTTATTTGCAAATTTTTCAGCTGCAGGTGTTTATTTTGTTGCCACTGTTATCATTAAAAACCTTCTTAATAATAGGTGAGGAGAAGAAAATAAGTATGAAAAAGGAATATACTGTAGAGGCAGCAGGAAATTACACCCGTGAGATCTTTTCTCTTTTACAGAAGAGTGTAGGAGGTAGCTGAAAGTCATCCAGTACATTATGGAAATATATAGGGCAATAGAGAAGTGTAATTACAGAAGGATATTCCCAGGAAACGGAGAAGAAAATAGATAAAATGCCAACAGGTTGAGAATGCACCAGGAGGTTTCTGAACAAATTAATTACATGAGACCAAGAGGAAGGATGAAATGTCACTGCTCCTGTCTTTATTATGTGATCCTTATTTTGTCATTTTGGTATTTTTTGAAGACCCACATTATCAGTGACAGCCCCAGTCAGGCACCTGGGGAGCACCAGAACTGAAAACTGGGTTTACAAAGCCTTGCTGTGCCTAGGAGACACCTGAACTGTGTCTCCTCTGGCAAGTGCTCCCAGAGCCTCCATAAACCCTAAGAACTACTTTGAGTTTCTCACATCCCCACCAAAACTCAGCCTGTTGAACTTGAAGGGGCAGAGCTGGAGCTAACAGAGGAAGGAGAGCACAGGAGAGCACAGCTTTCTGCTGGGTGCCTCGTCCCCAGAGGTTTTCACATTATTTCCACACACCTCCACCTTCAAGGAGAGCTGCAGGAGGCTGAGCCCCCCGGCCCCCGTGGCTGTGCCACACTGTGAGCTGGGGATGAGCCTTGCTGTGACAGCAGGGCTTTCCCACGGGCTTCCTGCTGCTCTGTGCGAGGGGATTCCCTGGGATTTTCCATGGGCTTCCTGCTGTCGGTGTGTCTGATGTCTCCGATGACAAAAATGTCACTTAGGATGTCAGTAGCCATTTTAAAAAAACGTCTTCAGGGTTACTTTACTTTTCCGGAGGTTGAGCAATCAGGGCCACACAAATTGCTTTCATCCGCTCCTTTAAGCCTTATTAGGTGCTGATAAAGTTCCCAGGAGCTGGTGAATAATGTCCTTGGGCAATGTGTGGCTGATTCCACCAGGTGCTCCCATGCAGAGGGCGAGGTACAAGAGGGTGAGGTGCCGGCCCGACGCCTGGTCTGCCAACTGCATCGAGGAGCAGGGGCCCTGGTTCCACATGCCCTCTGGTGGGGCCAACAGGATCCTTCCTCCCGGGGCCGACCCCTCCTTGTAAGTTCGTCACGCCAATCACTTGTTTTTAAAGTTTTAAAGGTAATAAAATGGTTATAAAAATAGTAATACAATTAGAGTAATAATAATTTGGACAATTTGGATTAGGACAATATGAGACAATAGAGACAAAGAGTTACAGACAGTCCGGGTACCTTTTTCTGGGCAGCATAAACCTGAAAAAGGCCCCACGGTAACAGAGGATTAACCCTTAAAAGCAACAGCCTGTTGCATATTCCTACACCTCATACATGGTGCATAAATTCCATTCAAGCACAGGATTCTGTCTGGTCATGTCAACTTCTTCCTCATAATACTAACAGAGTCGTTCTGGAAGAAGTTTGTTTCTCCTGATAATGGAGCAATAAATTCTCTTTCTCTGAAAGATTTGGGTGTCCTGTGGCTGCTATCTCAGTGCGAGTCCTCTCTTTAGAAAAAAGTATCCTACATAGCACAGTTTCTATTTTAACATTATGTTATAACCTAAAACTATATTTAACACTCTGCTTAAGAATATTAATACAGCATTACTTTCTAACACAACACATATAATATTCATTTGAATATTTGTGAAAAGCCAATCACAAAATACACATTTTTCACACTAGCACCCCAAAATGTATTATTCCTGCCTTGACAGTCCTGTCACAGCGTGGCTCGCCCACGGTAATGTGAGGCTTTGATGCGTTCATCTGAGAGATAAAATTGCCGCTCTGCATTTCAGGATGAAGAGGTACCAGGAGCTGGGTGACATATTCCCTCTCTCCAGTGAGGATGCCGGCTCTGGGTCCAATCCCATGGCGGAAGCAGAGCCAGCCTCTGGGTCGGGGCTCGGTGACAGTGACAGCTTCTCTGAGGCGAAGCTGCCTGCCCTCCTGGAGAGCCTGCGAGGCAGCGAGCTGCAGGAAAAGCTGTCGGAGGAGGATTTGCTCCTGTAGGGCCGGAGACGCCCCTCATGTGCCGCTGCCTCGCCTCTTCCCCACAGCCTGACCCGACAGCCATGAAGCGGTTTTAAACCAGCATCAATAAAAACTCTGCCTTAAGATCTTTACTGCTTTCGCTTACTAAAAGCATTGTTGTTCAGTCTGAACTGCCTTTTTATGTGTGTGAGTGCGGCAGCCATCCCAATGGGGGGAACAACAGCGATGGCCTGGGCCAGTGATGGGTGCGCAGCCAGCTCTGTGGGAAAGTCATCGTGCTCTGAGGGGAAGAATTCCACCCTTTGATGCGCTGGGAGCCGCCTGCACTTTTACGGCAGCCAGCCAATCGCGTATCCCGAAAACAAGCGCCAATTCGTGCCGAAAGGAAAGGTTTATCCCCGCGTTATTTCCTGAGGGGAGCCCCCAGCGCTGCCGCCTCCCGGCCGCCAGGGGGCGCCCTCCGGCGGCGGGCACGGGGCTGGAGGGGCGGTCACGTGCGGCGGGGCGTGGTCCCGGAGGGGGTGGGCGTGGCCTGGGGAAGCCGTAAGGTCACATGAGCAGGGGCGCGCGGCCGGGGGCGGCTGGTGCTGGTGCGCGCGGGGCCGGTGTCGGGCCGCGGAGGGGGCGCGTACCATGGTGAGTGCGGGGGGGGCGGTGGTGGCGGTTATGAGGGGAGTGCAGGGGGGCGCGAAGCGGGCGCGTACCATGGCGAGTGCGGGGCGGGGGGGCAGCGCCGATCCGCCATCGCCTTTGGCGGCGGCGGCCTGGGCAGGGCGGTGCCTCCTCTCCCCCTCCTTCCTTCCAGAACTAAGGATTTAAGGGATTATTAATTTTATTTGCGGATAAAAAGTGCCCGCATGACCTCGGTAGGGCGGGGTTTGGCGGTGAAGCTCGGGTTCCGTGTGCCCCGCGGAGCTGCCGTCGGGGAGAGCGGCCGGGCGGCCCTGGGGTTATCGGGATCTTCCGGCAGTGCCGTGAGGCAGCGCTGCCAGCCGCGGGCTCCGCTCCGAACCGAGCACACCCTCCGGGAAACGCTGCCCGCAGCCTGGGCCGAGTGCTCGGGCGCTCCCATGAAGAGGTTAAAAAATACGTGCTGTAAAGTCTCTGGATCGATGGCTTTGTGTTCTGGGGTGTTCGGGTTCCTTCACACGTGCAGGAGCCGCTCGGGGCTCCGTGTGAGGCTGGGGTTTCTGTAGCCTCTGTCAGCCCCCGGCATTCCCACAAGTCCTTCCGTGCAGCTATTGAACGCAGCTTGCTTTTGGTCCTGATGTAGCAGAATCTCCAGCGTCTGTCTTTTGCACAAAACCAAGAGCGTAGCCTGGCATTTGGCCAGTTTCTGGAAACCCCAGTTCTCTGTCTGCATTCTCTTAAACTGTAACATAATAAGCCCTGTGATAGCTATCTAAAATACTTCTCGTTTTGCATAGTTTCCCCACAGCAGTATCTTCGATAGCAGCTGGAGGAGATGCCTGCTGCTGACTTCTTTATTTCATATGTTCTTATTCTATCTGAAGGAGATCATAGCTAATCTCGGAGGAGTGCAGTTGAAATATTTAAGTGCAGTCTCCTGAGAAGTGACGTGTTACCAATGTTTGGCCTGGCTGACCATTTAAGTGGTCAGCTTGTAATTCAGAAGGTACTGTGAGAGCATCCTGTATAGTTTGCTTAAAGGTAAAGTGCTTCCTTCTTTAGTTAGAGGGGACTTTAAGACTAATCTGGAGAACAAGTACAGTTTCAAGGAAAACATGTGGCCGTGCTCAAAAATATCATGTGTTTAAAATAGTCTACAATTTGGAATTCTTGTTGAAACTTTCTGCTTTTTCTCTTGCCCTTCCCCAGAAGCCAAGAATCAGTAATGGTTCTAGCGTGCACTGTTTGCAAAACAAAAGAGCAAAAGGAATTTTTCAGCAGTCTGTACAAATCTGTGCTTGGCAGAGACTTGGAATACATTTTGGTCTTCTGTCTGCTGCCCTTGTTGGTCATCTGCTGCTGCTTTCACCTCAGAACGTGTAGTAGATGTAACAGGGTTCAGTTGGAGTCACACACATCTTTGTGGGTTGATGTGGGGCCGATTGCTGAGCACATACAAAGTCAGTTTAGTCTTGTGTGAATCACTGTTCTGTAGGTCCAGCTTGCTCTGTGTCCTCTCTTCTCTTGGAGGGGTGAGCATGAAGTCACTCAGTGTTCCTACTGCTAAGCAGTAGCATTCTGATCCAGTCTTCCCCTAGGCTCTGCATTTCAAACTTCAGGTCCCCAGAATGTCTTGGAAAGAGTTCTCACTCCTTTTTTTTTAAATGTTAAATTGATGAAGTGGCAGTGATTGTGTAGTTTAACCCCAGCTGGCAAGAAAACACCACCACAGCCGCTTGCTTATCTCCCCACCCTGGTGGGATGGGGAGGAGAAGCAAAAGTACAACTTGCAGGTTGAGATAACAGTTTAATAATTGAAGCAAAGTAAAATATAATAATGGTAAATAATAGCATAACAATAATAAAAAGGGAACATGAACAAGTGATGCACAATATAGTTGCTCACCACCTGCAGGCTGATGTCAGACCCCTGCCAGCCCCCTCTGGCTAACTCCCCCAGTTTATACCCTGGGCAGGACATTGTGAGGTGTGGAATATCCCTTTGGTTTGGGTCACCTGTCCTGGCTGTGCTCCCTCCCAGCTCTTTGGTGTACCTCCCCACTGGTGGGGCATGAAGCACAAAAAAGTCCTTGACTTAGAATGAACCTGACTTAGCAACAACTAAAACCTCAGTGTGTTATCAATGTTATTTTCAGACTGAATCCAAAAAACATCACTGTATCAGCTACTGAGAAGAAATTAGCTCTAGAAGAACTTATATCTAGAAGAAGTTAACTCCAGCCAAAGGCAGGACAGACTGTTTCATGTATACCAAATTCATCTGGTTGAAGCAGATGTTCTCATGGAGAACACAGTGTAATTTCTCAAAAAACCCAGAAAAATCACATTGAATTAGTGAAGTGTCGTCTGCTTTAGTACATCAAAGCAGATTAGTGCCCAAATCTTGGGAGGAAAACGTTGGCTTTTGTACTAATCTTGTTGAGTTTCCCATAGAGCACGAAGAGCTGTATGTTTTCCAGCTCCTTGTAAGAGGTGTTTGTGTAAGATCAAAGGATGAGCTCTCGCGTTCTTGTGTTTGCTGCGGTCAAAAGTTCAAGCACAGAGAATGCTGAGGAAAGGAGAGGACCAGCTCTGTGCCTGGAGCAGTGTCACAGTGTCACACACCTGTGACACCCCTCTCTCTGGTGGCAGCCTTGTGCAGCTGAGAACTGCCTGAAGGACTGCTGCCTCTCAGAGCTGCTGGTGCTGTCTGCTAAGACAACTGTGCTGTGTGGGCAGAGGCAGCAAATAAATCCCAGTTGCCCTTCCCCAACCAGGGGATGCTTTGGGCTTTGCATTTTATCCCCTGTTTTTGTTTCTTTCCGTTCTACTTTGCTGCAGTGTTTGGGTTTTTTAGTGGTAGCAATGGTAATTACGCTGTGTACTTTTTATAAAGGTGATATTTAGTAAGAGCTGGCACTGCTTGTTACTGACCTGGTTTCAGTTATTTGCTAGATGAACAGCTGTCCTTTGTAACCACTGCTTCTTGGGGCTCTGATACATAATGGCTTTGTAACTTGGTGGAAGCACAAATGTTTTTTCCACAGCATATAGTGTACAGCTGCAAGTAAACACCACATTTAAAATGGAGTGTCCACTGTGTAGTAATTTATCCAGTTCTTGTTATTCCAGAGTTTTCTTGGAAACCTTTTCGTTCCTGTTTGTGAGATTGATGTTGTACTTAATGATGCTGAAACACGGAAACCTGCAGAAATCAAAACAGAAGATGGTAAAGTAGAAAAGCATTTTCTCTTCTACGATGGAGAATCTGTTTCAGGAAAGGTAAATTTTTATTTAAAAGTGACTATTAATTACTGTTCTGGTTCTGGCATGCAAATGCATATTGGAAGGTAAATGAAAAACTGCATTTTCATATTCAGAGGAAACTCTTTTGCTGTGTATGGTTTTTTTAACCACAGCCATTCAGGCAGCTGATAGAAGTCAACATTTTTGAATGGTAACTGTTTGTTTATTTCTGGTCATCTGATATTTATGAATAAGCATTTTGTGCAATGATGTGCAATCCTACTGTTGCTTCTGATGAGAAAACTCTTTCAAACTGGATCCCCCTGCTTCCCCTTCCCTTTGAACTCCAAAATCCACAATCCAATACAGGTAACAGTAATTTCTGGCTGGCACAGTCAAAAATTTGCATACCCTGAAGATAAGCCTTGCTCTCCATGTCCTGAAGTGATTTCTGGATTGCAACAGAGGAGCAACATATGAAGTTCAGCTGACTGCTGAGTCGACAAGAGTTTTTCTTACTGGGAGAAAAGACAATGAAGTTGAGCTTGCCAGAGGGATTTCCCTGCATTCAGTATTGCACCTAGGCACTCTTTGCCATCATTCTGTTTTACTGGAGCCATTCTCACTCTGAGTATTTCTGTTATGATTCACTCTTCCTTCAAAGACTTCAGTTGGGTACTGAGATTGATTTCTGAATGCCTGCTTTGATCTTGACTGACCTATAGCACTGGGCATCTCCCTGCTCTGGCCATGCCTTTCTGTACAGAGATCTTGCTCCTCTAGAAGGATCCTTGCAGGGATATGAAGGGCCACAAGATGAGCCTGAAACCAGGAAACAGAGGGAGAAGCTTATGATGACCTGCTGGAGCACTGCTTGCTTGTATCAGGACACCTGAAAGGTGCCTGATGAGTTTTGGCTAACCCAGGCACAGTGGCATGAGGAGGTCTGGGAAACCAGAAGTTTTTTGGGCAGCTTCTCTCTACCCCATCATTTTTTTCACCACAAAGATGGATTGTTCCAGTGATTTACTTCCAACTCACATAGTGACAGTGTACTGGATTTTTGTACAGGAATTTCTCTGGTCATCACTGCCTTATAAGAAAACATTCTATATGCTTAATATTTACATGTCTCAATACAATGTAACCTTGTGGAATCCTTTCTTGTCTGTTTATGAGAATCAGAATTACAAATGAAAGTCTTCACAGAAGGTTCCATTATCTGTTATTTTTCATTGACTTAGCCAACACCAGTATTTAGCTGTCTGCCAGAGAAGGGACTGAAGCTCACATGACTTGAAAGGAATCAATCTCATGGCATTTCATTTTTGAACTTGCAGATGTGACAGTCAGAAGATGCTTTGAAGCATCACGACTGGCCCTGCTTCAGCTCTGGCTTGGATACTTAATTTTGGGACTTGAAAGTTCCAATTTTAGTTGTAAAATTCAGTCTCGTGGATGATTAGATTTTTCTTTAATGCTTTACTGGTGCCTTGGAAATGCTTAATTTCATGATCAGCTGTTTGATCTGGCTGCCTTTAAGTTCTTGAGAAGAGATTTTGGTTTCCTTTTTCTTGGATATGTTTTTGTTTTTACTGAGATTGTGTTAAGAGTGAAAATGCTGAAAAAATTTAACTTGTGTTTGTTTTTTGGTTTTTTTTCCCTTGGTAGGTGAACGTCTCCCTTAAACATGGAAAGAGACTAGAGCACCAAGGAATTAGAATTGAATTTGTAGGACAAATTGGTGAGTTTAACCTACAAAGGGGATTTTAGGTGCTTGTGGTTTATGGAACTTAGCACTTGTGACTGTCAGCAGTTTGACTCAGACAATGCAACCTGTTCTGATCAGTGGGTGATAAGGGCTAGAGAAAAATTGTTTTCCTTACTTTAAAGCAATGATGTACTAATTTGTGCTACTCAGAAAGTCATTGGGAGAAATATATGGACATGGGAGGGAGAATTGGGTTAGTGAGTATTCAGTCTGTCTAAGACTAGCTAAAAGTTGGATTAATAACCACTAGAGATTTAGGAAAACTAAACTTGAGGTCTTCTCTGAAAGAAAAGAGGCATACAAAAGAAATTAAGAGGCAGCTTACAGCAAAATACATTTTAAAATTTTATGGTAGTTGGTTTTATAAAACTTATTAGAAATGTAAATTTGTTATATCTACCAAAGTCTGCTTAGAGTTGAACTATGAGGAATCTTTATTATATCTAACTTTTTACCAGTCCAGGTAATCCCTCTGCACCCTTGGGCTGGTGCTAAAATTCCTTCCCTCTCAGAGAGCTCTTTGCATTGTTGTTCCCCTTGGAAGTAATTGCTCAAGTTTGAGCCTCATGCAATTGACTTTAAATGGAATTTCACAAATTCCCTATTTCTCACCAGTCAGTAAGCTCCAGTGTCTGAAGTGTTGTGTAGCAGATGTGACTGAGTCCTGGCACCTGCTGCTTTATGCTTGGAGGTTTTGATCAGTAAGGTTGTAAAATTAAACTTTGAGAATAAAGCAGCTCTGTGATGGGAGTGAGGCATATAGACAGAGGAAAAAAAGAGCTCAGGTATGTTGCCTTCATTTAGTCTGTTGTCTTCTAACAGCTGTACAGATTGGTTTTCATCTTGACTTACACATTTTATTCTCTAGATGAATTTAATTTCATGTAGTGTTTCTTGAAATTCACACATTTCTGGGACTTTGTTATGCTACATTTGGAAGTCCAGAGAGTTATGCAGATGTGGTTTAAACTCCTGCTCTTTGTACTTGTCCATATTTTCTTGCATCCTTCCAAGTGTTAGTATAGAAACAGAGAAAGCTTTCCAGTAGTGTGATCTCTCTGCACTCTTTGCAGACTAACTCCATATCCAAGCTGTATTTTAAACCAGCTCTTCAGAGTACAGCTTTTCTGACTGACTGGCACAAAAAGTATTTGGTATGCAGCATTAGGTAAACTATGCATTAGATAAATGCTTGTCCCAACAAACTAAGTACATTTTTAGACAATTTGTGGTCATATTGGTAAATGGAAGTTTCTAGTTGGTGTCAGTTTCTGCCACATTGGCAGTGATAAATTGTGGAGTTGGTTTAGTTCATTTATTCCTTTCTGAAAAAGTACCAGTCCTGATGTTCAGTTTTGAATGGTAGCGAAGCTTATTTTTAGATACTGAAGTGTTTGGGTTTTGATTTTAGGGTGATTTTTGGTGAGAATTGCACGACACATGTCTAGGAATGAATCACTGACACCACTCTGGGGACAGGAAATGCTTAGGCTGTGGAGCTGCCTTTGTTTCCAAATGACTGACTTAGACCTGGGGTCATAATAAACCTTTTGACTGTACACTACTAGTAATAATAAATTATTTGTTGGATATTGTTAATCTGCAGACCAGATTAGGATCACTGGCCTGTCCTAAATAAGGCAGTCCTGACACTGCTTAGGTTTTGTCCCTGCAGCAGTAAATGCTGGAAAACCAGGCAATGCTAATTACAGAGCATGCAAAGCTAGAAGTACTCGTTAAAGCTAGCTAAACTGTCATTAACAAACAATGGCATGCTAGTGAAGCTCTCAATGTGTTCTCTTCATTCCAGTTAGTTCTTTAGAGATGCTTACTGTAGGTTGCTAGAACTGAAGGTAATTTGAAAACCTGAATAAAACATTTGGTCAAATATGTGTATTTTAAGTTAATTGCTTCTCTTATACTCTCCCACCTGCTGCTGCTAAATTAGAGACAATTTTGTTTGCTAAAAATAAACACTGAAACATATTTTCTTTTAACTTTCTAACTTTAGAACTCTTCAATGACAAAAGCAATACCCATGAATTTGTAAACTTAGTGAAAGAACTGGCCTTACCTGGAGAGCTGACCCAAAGCAGAAACTATGACTTTGAATTCATGCAGGTTGAAAAGCCATATGAATCCTACATTGGTGCCAACGTCAGACTGAGGTTTGTAACTGATAAAGCTTTTTTTTTTTACTCTCCTCCCCTGCAGAAAATTAATAATTTAGCAATTATGCTGCCCCCTCTTCCTCCTTTTAGTTATTACATAGAACATATTAAAAGCCAGTAGCTGGTGTGCCTTGATTGGAGTTGTGGAGATTTTAACACAATGGGGTCTCTTCTACTTAATTTTGAATCACTCAATGCTGTTTGTATAAATAAAATTCCTCCAGTTCAACCAAGTGAAGACAGTCCATGTCTTTCCTTTGAAGGAAAAACCCATACCCACAACTGAAGAAAACACTCTCACATGTGTTGTGTCTCGTATTTTGGTGTCTTACTCTTTTTTACAGATTGTACACTGGTCTTTCAAAGAACAGCTGTACTTCAGAACATGAGGGCTCTTACTTAGTAAACCTGAATAATTCTGGCTAATCCAGTGGCTTTCTTCCTAGGTATTTTCTAAAAGTGACAATAGTGAGACGGCTGTCAGACTTGGTGAAAGAATATGATCTGATTGTTCACCAGCTCGCTACGTACCCAGATGTAAACAACTCCATCAAAATGGAAGTGGGCATTGAGGACTGTCTCCACATAGAGTTTGAATACAATAAGTCAAAGTAAGTGTCAGAGCAAAATGCTTTGAAGTAAATAACTTGGTATAAAAGGGTCCAGTATGTAATATATGGTGACCAACTTCACCTTCTGTAGAGTTAAAATGTAAAGTACTAATTACACAAAGGCCTTTTTGAGATACAGTTGGCTGTTCTGTCTTCAGTGCTAACAGGAAGGTCACTAGCAAATATTTAATTTTTGCATTTGCACCTTTTCAGTATGACTGATAGCACTTCCTTTACTGGTACTGATGGAATGATGGCAATATTGCAGTTGCTCTGGTCTGGCTGAAGTGCTTAGTTCACCAGGGAAATAATCTCCAAGTAGTTTCCAGGCAGATAACTGCCTGTGTGACTTGTGTTCAAGAAGGTGCAAAACTTGTGTTTATTCTTTAACAAAATCTTCCATTTTGTTCTCTTAAAGGTATCACTTAAAGGATGTGATTGTTGGAAAAATATATTTCCTCTTAGTGAGAATAAAAATTCAGCACATGGAGTTGCAGCTGATCAAAAAGGAGATTACTGGAATTGGTAAGAGAAACAAAGTCCAAATGAAATGGCAGCTTGTGTGCCAGTTGGGCCTTATGCAGACCTGGAGACTGAAGTCAGTAGTTGCAGTGCTGGCTGAGCCAGTGCTCCACCAGCTTCTTTCTCACTGGTGTTTGACTGCCATTTGTATTTTGTGCTTTGGCAATAATACTTTGTAGTCAGCACCATCAGTCTGTTCAATTGCTCTGGAGTTGTGACTCTTGTGACTCTTCACAAATGTGAACCCTTGTAAGTGGAATTTGGGCATAAATTCACAGTAGTTTAATCAGCCTCAATAGATAAGAACAAGGGAGGAGGTGTAAAATGCATCCTGGAGCCCCCTGTGCCTCTACAGGGATTAACTGGTTAAGGGGGCTTGGTAAACATCAGCAGGAATCAGTCACATTCTAGAAATGTGTCATTTTCTGTCATCCAAAACAATGGATAGGGTGGAAATACCAAGTGGCTTTGAAGCAGAAACAGCTTGGTTATTGCAGATCAGGTTTGTACTTGCTGGAACAAGGCTGGGAGAGGCTGTGGCTCATGACACTTCATTCCCAGGGGCTGGGGTTCTTGGGAGCTTTTTGTATGCAGAATGAGAAAGCTTCCACTAGAGGAAGGGCAGAAAGCTCTACTACAGGCTCTTGAGCTGGCTGATAACCCTTCATTTTCTAGCTTGAGCATGGCCCAGCAGTACCAGTTGCTAGCCCTGCTCACCAAGCAGAGCAGTTTCAGGATTCCAGACCCTCTTGCTTGTCCCTTATTTAAAGTTTGCATATCCAGGGCTCCCTGAAGCTCTGGTGCCTGCCTCTGCTGTGTCAGTGTGGTGGGGGGAGAGCCAGAAAGAGATGTCCTGCCTGGGAGAGGGTTTTGCTTGCTTCAGCCATGTCTGACTTACATGCAAAACAAGGGCAAAAATGCAGTGCTGTGTTAATTTAAAAGCTGCAGAATGGAAGTTGTTGCTATAAAACTTTGTGAATGTTTAAAACTGAAGTGTGTGTTCTCACAGAGAAAACTTGTTTCACCAGGACCCAGTACCACAACAGAGACAGAAACCATTGCAAAGTACGAAATAATGGATGGGGCACCAGTTAAAGGTAAGTAACTGGGATTGTTTTCAAGGGGGAGCAGTTAGTGCTAAAATCCTATTTAAAAGATGTATTTAATTTAAATTTAATTTAATTTAAATCCTATTTTAAATATCTGGGGCAGAAGAGAGGTCTTACACCATTTTTTTAACTGAAGAAACCACACTTCTTAGATTGCTGAAATGATGATGCATTTTCTGTTTGGAGACCACATTTTTATGGACTTAAGGCATTTCCTTGGGATCCTAGTAAATTTTACCCTTATTTACCATTGGAAATTCTGTGACTGATTCTTTCCTCAAACCTGACTCCATTGGTGTAGACCAGCTCTAGAGAGTTCCAAATACTGATCCTTCTGGCTTCCCTGCTTGCACTGAGAAAGGGTTCTCACTTTTCATTTCTTGCTTGCTTCTGTGCTTTCTGATTTTTTTGGTGGGTATTTTTTTTGTGGTGTGCATGTTTGTTTTTGGTTTTTTTAACCAAGGAGCAGCACAGACAGTGCTTGGGAAACTGCTTTTATTTTGCATGTCTTCTGAAGCTGTATTAATTATTCCAGTTGTAAGGAACTAATTTAAGCTGTTTTTTGCAGGTGAATCGATTCCTATAAGATTGTTCTTAGCAGGCTATGACCCAACTCCAACAATGAGGGATGTGAACAAAAAATTTTCAGTGAGGTACTTCTTAAATCTGGTGCTTGTGGATGAAGAGGACAGACGATACTTCAAACAGCAGGTATGGCCCATGGCAGTCCTGTTGCAGAATTACCTGGGCTGTTTTAATGCTGCTTTGAACCTTCACCTGTGCTTCACATGTGGCATAAGCATTTCTGCTGGCAGTGGTGCTGACAGCTCTGTAGGTGATGTGAGCTTGCAGAAAAGGAGCCAAGGGGGATGCTGGATGCTATTCCAGCAAGGACAGGGTGCTCAGTACCATAGAACCTGCTTTGGGGATACCCAAATGTAAAATGAGCTACTGGTGCATTTGCTTGCTTCCTGAAACTCCTGCAGAGAAATCTCCCCTCCTGCACTAGCCTGGGTTCAAAACTGCAAAGTGTTAATAAGGAAATTTTCCTGAAAATGTTAGAGAAGATGAGGTGATGCTGAGGACAGGGGTAGCCAAAAGGGTCACTGGAAGAAGTTGTGTGGATTAGATGAAAATCTTCCTACTGCAAAGGAGACAAGACAGTATAATTAACCATAGAAAACAAGAGGGAGCTGGAGCATACAGTGGCTATGGTAGGCTTTGGATTTGGAGAAAAGGAGGAAGAAACATTTCTTGAACTCTTTAATACTATTAAAATTGAGAGTAGCACAGTTAAGGAAGGGGTGACTGCTCAAGACTGCAAGTATTCAAGCAGTAACTAAATATGTAAACTTAATGGTGGTGTCTTTCTGTTACTGTTATATGAACTGCACTGATAAGTAGTGGGGACGCATTTTTTTGTGGGCTCTTGTGTTTGGTTATCTTTTTTATTTTCCCAAGAGTTTAGTTTATCAGGAACTTGATACTTGATGCTTTTGCTTTAATGGCAACTGTTGGTTTCAAGAGTGTTTTCTTCCTCAAATAGGAAATAATTTTATGGAGAAAAGCTCCTGAGAAGCTGAGGAAACAACGGACAAACTTCCACCAGCGATTTGAATCTCCAGAGTCACAAGCATCTGCTGAGCAACCCGAAATGTGAACTGGTCTAAGGTGAAAAACTTTGCAGTGCTTCAGCAGGTTAAAGATGGCAGCAGCCTGTGGGAAAAGAAGGCCAGAATTCCCATTACAACTGTCTTCCTTCATCTTGCAGTGCTGCGTTTACCATGCTACTAAAGCGTTCTTCAGTTAAACATTCAAGTATGTATATACATTTAAAATAAAGTGCTTTCTCAAACACTGGAACTTTCTTAAGCTACTATTTTATACTGCACATTTACTTTTATTTGATAATGTTGTATGCACTCGGGTATGCAAAAGCTTAAGTCTAGTTATTTCCATGCATGGTAGGCTGGTATATTTGATTTTTGCTGCTCACTCTACAGTGTAGACTAAAGCATTTCCTGTCTCTCATGTTGTGTATTGCATGTTTGTTTCCAATGTTGCTTATTTGCTTTGTTTTGTTTTGAAACTGCATTAAGACACAATGACTAAATCACACTAAAAATCAAGGTTTATGGTGCATTTGTCCTAAAATCTCCTGATTACTACATTAGACAGGGTTTAACTGCAGCTGCATGTATGTGCACTATGGTTGGAGCCCTCAGAGCAGTGGTTCTAAGAGGCTCTGCATCAGTCAGTAACAAAGAATATTGGGAAGCATCTTTGCCCTCTCCCCCAGTTCTCTGTCAAACTTCTCTAAGTCTTTCACACCAGTTGCTCCTGACTTTTTGGGGCTCATTACCCAGTAATTAGTGACTGTAGGGATGTCACGAGTTCACCCTCACGTGGTGAGCGGGTAAAGTATTTGAACATAGTTACCTTATTGATGAAATAAATGCTGGTAACATCGATTATTTTGCAAATACGTGAAACTGTGTTTCCTCTTGGCTTCATGATTCCAGTGTCTTCACAGTCAATGTCTAAAACTGTCCTGACAGGAGAGGCAAATGTCCCCAAAGGACATCCTTCTGGGGTCTCAGAGCAAACGAGCTTCTTGTGGGCTTCTGCAGAGGTATTCAAAGCCAGGCAAGCCTTAAAACTTAGAAGCTTGCCTGGCCCAGCAGATTGTTTGTCTTTATCATCATCTCGTAGGCATATAGTGTTTGAAGAAGTAGCTTAAAGGAGTGAAGTGTTGGTGTGTTCACACGGAGCACGGCTCTGTGTCAGACCTGTGGCTTGGCACAAATGGCAGCCTGCTGTGAGGAAGGCAACTTGCACTCGTAGTTCTCCTGGCCTTTAAACCAAGGCTTCTCAGCTCCGGTGCAAGTGTCATTGGTAACCTTACTTTATGAGTAAGTAAATAATCAAATTACATTTCTGTAAGAACTGTTTTATTACTGCGGCACTTTGATAAAGCAGAGACTCTGTGTACTTTATGCTAGGGTACTCCTAACGCGGATATCTTTGGCTGAGAGCAAATCCAACTCCCTCATGTAAGTGCCTGTTCAGAAACTTAAAAAATAAAGTTAAAAAAAAAAACCACAACCAAATATTTTCATGGTCACTTGCATGTCGTAAACCTGGGAACGATGATTTTGAAAAACCTGATTGTACTTACCCAGCCTCAGATTGTGCAACCATGTGTAACGAGCGGGGGGAAGGCATCCTGAGCTGCTATTTGAATTATTAAACCAGCTGTATTCTCACTAAACGCGCCTGGTCTGTGTGTGAGGGGCGCTGCGCTCCCTCAGGGCTCCCTCAGAGGGGGGCGGGGGCCGTGCCGCGCACGCGCGGGGGCAGGCCGGGCGCGCGCCGATGACGCGTTGGCCGCGCGCCGCCGCCCTTGTCCGCGGATGAGTCGCTGCGCGTGGCCGCTGCTGCGGCGGCTCCCGGCGCGCGCGGCACTCGCGCTCCGCCATGGCGGCGGCTCCGCTCCCCGCGCGCGCCCCGCCGCCTCCTCCGCCTCCTCCTCAGCGAACGGCGACGGCGGCGCCTCCCGCGCCCCCGACACCTCGCTCTTCGTGCCCGTGCCGCTGAAACCCGGCCTCGGCGGCGCGGCCGAAGAAGATGTGGGCGCCGAGCTCACGCGGCCCCTCGACAAGGGTGAGTGCGGGCGGCACCGTGAGGGGACGGGGCGGGGGGTCCCGCGGCTCCGACCGTGAGGCCTCGGCCGCCCTCCGCCCGCCGGCGCTGGAGGCTGCTGAGGCCGCACCTCGAGCGCTCTGGGCCGCTCGGTTCGGGAAGGACGTTCGGGAGCTCGAGCTAGTCCGGGGAACGGGGCTGGGGAACGGGCTGGGGCACAGCTCTGACGGGGGGCGGCTGGGGCTCGGCCAGGAGGAGAGGAGGCTCGAGGAACACCTCGCCTTCTGCTGCTCCCTGCCAGGAGGAGAGGAGGCTCGAGGAACACCTCGTCTTCTGCTGCTCCCTGCCAGGAGGAGAGGAGGCTCGAGGAACACCTCGCCTTCTGCTGCTCCCTGCCAGGAGCCTGGATGGGGGTCGGGCTCTACTCCTGGGGAACGGCCTCAAGCTGTGCCCGGGGAGGCTTAGATTGGACGTTGGGAGGAATTTTTTCACAGGAAAACTGAATAAACATTGGAAAGGGCTGGAGTCACCATGTCTGCAGGTGTTTGAGGACAGACTGCCTGTGGCACACAAGGTGGTGTTTGGTCGTAGGTTGGACTCGATGATCAAAGAGGTCTTTCTGGCTTAGTTGACTGTGTGACCCTGCTGAGGGTGAGGGAACCGGCCCCTGCTGCTCTCGGGTCCTTTCCTGGCCTCAGAAACACCCTCTCCCATAAGGGCAGGGAGCCCTTCCCTGCAGCTTGTCTGACCTGTCGCTGATTGTGCCCGTGAAGGTGAACTGGGATGAAGGCTGTTGGGTGAGATGGCACCTGCATGTGGTGGGATTCCTGGAGCTGTGCTGCGCAGGGTGATCCTTCCAGCTCAGGGTATTCTGTGATTGCCCAGGGCCCGTAGGCGTGCCCTGTGTGCAGGAAACTCCGCTGGCCCTTCCTCCATTCCCTGGTTTGGCCGGTCAGGGTAAAGGGGCTTGCCTTGGGGCGTGTCCCACAGCCAAACTGCAGTCTTGTGCATTCCAGAACCATAGCTGTATCTGAACTTTAAAGACACAGTTTCCTCAAATATTGATGTTACGGACCGAAGAGATTGTCTGTGTGTGAGTGTGCTTAGGTCAGAAGTGGGTGAAGTGACAGGACAAGGGGGAATGGCTTCAAATGGACAGAGGGTAGGTTTAGATTGGGCATTAGGAAAAAATTCTTTCCTGTGAGGGAGGTGAGGCCGTGGGGCAGGGTGCCCAGAGAAGCTGTGGCTGCCCCATCCCTGGCAGTTGGATGGGGTTTGGAGCAGCCTGAGATAGTGGAAGTGTCCCTGCCCATGGCAGGGGACTGGAGTGAGATGGTCTTTATGGTCCCTTCCAGCCCAGACAGTTCTGTGATCTTATGACTCCATGACCTTTAAAGATTTGGTAAATAAGAGACAAGGTCTTGATTCTCTTGATGTTTGCTGATCTGAAGGCATTAAGGGTGCAAATGCAAATCTTTCATGTTTTCTTGTAATTAAGTATTGTGATGACATATTATTTATCTTAACTCCAGAGTATAGGAGCATGGACAAATTATCTTAATAGCTCAGAACTGTGGAGAGAAGAATATCTGGCCTTGAAAGCTAAAAAATCCCAGTGAGGATGAAGAATCCTGAACAGTTGTAATGTGAAAATCTTCGTTGTCAAACTTGTCTTTTGTATGAGTAGTGCATTCCTCAGGTGCCAATAAAGATGAATTATGGCTTCTTACTTGTACATTACCTGTTGTCTCATTTATTAGAGGAGCAGTTATGTTGGATTTCTTCAAAACTACAACTAAAATGCTCTGGGAAAATAAGTATAGATTCTGTTTGGTGTTTGCTAGGGTGTTGGGAACAGATTGGCTAAAATGATGTGGAAATTAACTATTTCAGACAGCCTGATGTTCTTCCCTATGAGACTGGCAAGGAATAGCAGCCACGTGTAACCTGTGTGATGGTCATCTGCCTCTCTGTTGCTGTCAAAAATATTTTGAAAAAACTATAATGTATTTTAAAAGTATAGGTATTTTGAAACCCGATAATATTAGAGAAGACTGGACAAGACCTTCTTTAACATGTAGCCATTTTTAAAAAATGAAATAAAAAGTCTTCCTCTGCTTCCCCTTTCAGGTTCTGACCACACACAGTATTATGCATCTGGTTTTTTTATATTTTAAATTAGGCTAGTTTATCAGATTCTGCTGCTAAGTACTGACTAGATTCAATAAAGATGGGTATTTTTGAGCTTTCTGGTTGCAGCTTGTGCAGAAACTTTGTTAGTGAGCATACTTGCAGTGTGAATCATCTTGTTACTTGCTCAAGTGAGAGTGATTATAGTTTTCACACTAGTCAAACACTCTAAAGGTCTTTTTAGAAGCTTACTTTTGTAAAGCCAGTTTTGTAAAAACTTCATAACAGACCTGGAATTAATTCACTGCTTCTGTTTTCCACAACTTCATGGGAAATGTATCCCTGTGATGAATGAATGCTTTCAGTTTCTGATGCATGCTTTCAGTTTTGGTGTGTTTATCTTCTGTATCAGTTGTCACGGAATGTCAGGGCTTGGTACATGCACAGGTTGCTTGGAGTGGACAATGGGAGTCTAATAGTTGGGGAGGAATTGTGAAATAAAGCACTTCACTGCCCCAGTGGTAACATACAGCCTGACTGCAGTGGATTGTTGGCATCAGAGATACAGGGAAATGACTCCAAAGTCTTCCTGCAAACAGGGTTGAAACATCTAAACAAATCTGATACATTGGAGACTGAGTGATTTCTGAACTTCACTGCAGTTGGGCTGTCTTTTTACAGAGAACCTTAGAAATGCTGCTGAGAAATCAAAGTATTGAGGGGTAAGAGCTAAAACAGCTCTAGATTGAGAGAGGTAAAGAAAGGAAATCTCAAAGCAGGAGTGGATGGTCAAAGGGTGGTGATGAGACAGGAGACATGCTCTGAGTGTTATGTGCGGTTGGATAAGCTTACATAGGCTGCAATGCCCAATACCAGCTTTGTTTTGTTTAGATTTTCCTCATTGTTAGACAAGTGTTTGTGCTTAGGAAGGATCCTGACCTTGGGCAGCACAGCCCCAATGTCACAGGCCTTGGATAGGAACGTGTTTTGGCACTGACCTTTTAATCTTGTAGTAAGGCCAATGGGCTGTGAATTGAGCTGCGTGGCTGATGATGTGTTAGTTGCTAGAGCTTCTAGGGGAAGCTCTGAAGAGCACTGAGCCCTGTGCTTGCTTACACTGCGCTGTTTTCCAGTCTGTCTTGGATTTCAGGGCCCTTAAACATGGGTGTGGATGCCTTCCTAGGAAATGTAATCCTGCTGGTGCCCTTGCTTCTTTGTTGCCTTTGGGAACATTGCCGAACACGAGTAAATCCATTAAAACATTCCTGTAGCGGTGTGGGATGTACATTTAAATTTGCCATATTCTTGTCAGCTGCTGATTCTCCTTGTGCCAAGTGGATTGTCTCTGTCACAGCTTTTTAGAGAGGCAATCTTCCCATAATTGAAGGTTGATTTTCTGGGAAGTTTTCCATGTCATGTCAGGCAGTTGCAGAGAGCAGAGCCTGACAGTGTTGTGTCCAGTGACTTGTGCTTCATTTGTCACTCCCAGCATTTTATAATGCAGGGGTCACAGCCTTGAGTTTTAAGAATAATGGAAACTCATGAATAGGTGTTCATGAAATTTGCTACATTTTTTGTGGATTTCTAATCTGCTGTAGATGGAAAGAGGCCACATCTTTTTGTACTGTCATTTAACTAACATTTAATGAACTAAAATCAGCGTGTGCTTGAGTAAATACAATTTTGTTGCAACACTGAACTTGCCTTTTAGGAGAGGGAAAGAGTTTATTAAAAAGTGTATAAGATTTTATTCAAAGAAAGCTGAGTAATTTGTGATACATCTGAAGAAACTCTGGATTTTTTTCTTTTTTTTTTCTTCTTTTTATTTAACCTGAGACAAGAAAGAATACTGTGTCTGGATTACCTGATCTCTCTGAGGAATCTGCCTTGGGTGCAGGTGGAGGGAAGAACATGCTTCAGGACGTTGATTAAAAGCTGTCACCAAGTAGCTCAAGCAGATTTGCTTTTCATATTAAAGCCTCCTGATAGGTGCTGATAAAAAGCAAACAAAAACCCACCCCAAAACATTAATTAGTTTGTTCCATGACTTGTTAGCTGCACATTCCCATCTTTATGGTTTCCTATCAAGTACTGGGGGGGATGGCTGGCACCACCTTTGTGGCAGTTCTTACTCTGCTGCAGTTGAAGTTTGCCCTCCACAATAGCCCCAATCTCACTCATGGATTTTATTTGATTTAGGGGGGTTCATTTGTGTCTGTTCAGCATGGGAAGATTGCCTCTCTCCAGCCTATAAACCAGGATCTTTGGGCCAGGAGAATGTGATTAAATTTTGAGGAAGCTCTAAAAAAAGTTATTCTTTTTCTACAGGTGAAGTCCTAAAAAACTTAAATAAGTTCTACAAAAGAAAAGAAATTCAAAGACTAGGAGCTGAAAATGGACTAGATGGTAAGAAAATGTTTTCAGTTTATATTACTTTAATGTGAAATCTGTTTTACTTCAAATATGGTATTAGATGTGATCTTTTTATCACAACATTGCTTCTTTACATTGTTTCTCCCACTTAGTTCAAATAACCTTTATTTATATATTTATATTTACTTTTAATAGCTTATATTAAGGTACAGGTTTTTAATGAACTGCTTCAGTGTTTTATTGATTGTTTACAAATAGAGTTTTCTGATCCTGACCACATTAATTTTGTTCTTTTTTTTTTTTTTCCCCAGCTCGCCTCTTTCACCAGGCATTTATAAGCTTTAGGAAATATATCATGGAATCCAGTTCTGTGAGTGCTGATTTGCATATTATTCTCAATGATATATGCTGTGGTGCAGGCAAGTATCTGGACTGCTTGTAAAATAAAATGTGCATTTTTACTTGGTTTTGTCCTGGTTACTTACCTATGTGCATGTGGAGCCCTTACTGAGAGTTATTATTCAATATGATTGAGAATTAATTCACTGCTGGCAGAGAGATTAAAAATCCCTGCTTCCCTATCAGAAACATCTGTGCCCATCCAAGGGAATGTTCAGTTCTTAAATCTTCTGAAGTGGAAATGACAGATGTGGAGATGATAGCAAGGAGCAGCCTGTGGTTGTACAGCATCTGTTCAGGGCTGAAATGAAAACGGTGCTGCTCTGTTTATTCCTCTCTTTGAAATCCAGTAGTCACTAGAGGGCACTTGGAGAGCTCTGTCCCAGCTGGTGCCTTCTCATTTCTACTCCTTATCTGGTTATAGATGACCATTATGCCCTATAACTCATATACAGAAATACTGAAATTTTTAAATTTGAGTTTTGCTCGTCCAAGGATGATAATTAAATATAATACAGTTTAAAAAAATCACAATAATTTTTATTAATTGAATAATAATTCTCAGTTCAACCTCCCCCAAAAATCAAACATCCCCCTTCCAACAAAACAAAAACATGCCAAGAAACCCCAAACCACTGCTTTTTCTTTTGTGTGTGTATGTTTGATAATAACAGTGTTTTAGATCAGGACAGTTCTTTGAAATTCTAAGAGAGCTGGACAGCAGGAGTGTGACCTGAAATGAGTCTTTTAAGGCTCACATGTCTATTGTGCAAATATTCAGAAGAATAAACCTGGATTTCTCTTCTGAGTTGATTTTAGAATTTGGAACCAGCATTCTAAGTCTTGGTAGCTTGGAGAAGTTGCAAATCTGTTTTCTTCTCTTCTCCTTCTCTTCTCCTTCTCCTTCTCCTTCTCCTTCTCCTTCTCCTTCTCCTTCTCCTTCTCCTTCTCCTTCTCCTTCTCCTTCTCCTTCTCCTTCTCCTTCTCCTTCTCCTTCTCCTTCTCCTTCTCCTTCTCCTTCTCTTCTCCTTCTCTTCTCCTTTCTCTTCTCCTTTCTCTTCTCCTTCTCTTCTCCTTCTCTTCTCCTTCTCTTCTCCTTCTCTTCTCCTTCTCTTCTCCTCTGGATTTGGGAGGAAGGGGCTAAAATCTTCCTAGGACAGAAAAGCTGTTTCTCATCCAGCTTTTCCACAGTTTCCCATTTTTACTTAGAAGTTCAGTAGGCAAATAGGCTGAGCAGTGAATGTACTGCAATGAGATGCACTTTTTCATATGATTGTGTTTGTATTCCATTGCTAAATGAGTCCATGTACTTGTGTTAGTTTCCCTTTCTGCCACTGAGGTAATTATTGAATTTTGTAGAGAGCCAGAATTGAAAGGAGTACATAAGTGTGGAGTGGAATGGTAGAAAATACTTTTCAAAGTTTTTAATGAAGGTAGACACTCAGACAAGCACAGAAACTTTCTGAAAAGGATTTGTTCCTCCAGGTCACGTGGATGATCTGTTCCCATTTTTCCTGAGGCACGCCAAGCAGATCTTCCCCATGCTGGACTGCATGGATGATCTGCGCAAGATCAGCGACCTGAGGCTGCCCCCCAACTGGTCAGTGTCCTCCAGTGGCTGCACTGTTCCTATTCTTACTCCCATGGAATTCCACGGTCTGTGGACTTCACTGGAATTATGCTACATTTTCAGTGCTTTTCTCTGGTTTTGCAATAATTTGTGTCAGGAACTCTTGTATTTTTTACAATGAGTTAAAAAGAAAATAAGATTATATAAGCTATGAAAGTCACCGTGTTGGTGTGGCTTTTCCAGGAAGATATTTTCTGGCAAAGTGTTTGGGAGGTAGCACATCAAAACATTAAAATATTGATAAGTTCAAAGAGACAGAATTGCAGGAATAATGAGAATTATTTTGAACATAATTTGTGAATTTCACTCTGAATCATTGAAAGCATTGTATGACTCAGAAGATCAATATGTAAGACACAGTAACCTCTTTATACGGTCTCTAAGAACTTGATATTTTTGCTTTCAACGCACGTTATAATTATTAATGAATAAATGCTTAAGATAATTTCAAGTTTCTCCTGAGTCAGTATCCAGATAAATGTTCAACAGATCTCATTTTTTCTCATTTTTACCTAGAAGTTCTGTAGGCAAATAGGCTGAGCAGAGTGAATATACTGACATATACTTTTTTTTGTCTTGGCTTTAGGTATCCAGATGCCAGAGCTATTCAGAGAAAGATAATATTCCATGCTGGTCCTACAAACAGTGGAAAAACTTACCATGCTATCCAGAGATTTTTGTCAGCCAAATCTGGAATATACTGCGGTCCACTAAAACTTCTGGCTCATGAGATCTTCCAAAAGAGTAATGATGCTGTTAGTATGTCATATTACTTACCAACACCCTTAGTGCTGGAACAGTCTCATGAATGCATGTCTTTAAAGTTCTGTAGTGGCCCCAGGTGGTCCTGGAGCCCTTTGCTTTGCAATGATGTCAGCTCATGTGAAATCAGTTGTGCATTTCTGCTTTAGCTGCAGAATGGAGCAGTGCTGTCCCTGGAGCCTGTGCTGTGCCATCATCCCTGTAACCTGCCTCTGTTATTCTGGGATTTGTTGCTCCCTGGGTTAGCCAGGTTCTAGTATTAGGTTTTTCAGCATAAGGACCATGCCTTCTTTTGCCCATGACCTTTATTATAGCTTGTACACAAAAAATTACCCTTGCTTAATTCCCCATAACCTTCTGCTTCAATGTAAAATACATTTCACTTCACCATCCTTGAAAAATTCTGCAGATTGAGGTGTGTTGACGAGCAGTGCTGTATATCAGGTCCCTAGAGGAAATTCTCATTAGTGTTTTATATTGCTTTTGGCATATTTTTGGAGGCTCCTCACCAGTGTGTTTCCAGCTGCAGAGAGCCAGACCTGAAGCACTGTAACCAGTACAGTACAGTACAGGAGTGATGTTGTGATTTCTCTTTTTTTGATGTAAAATTTGTCACTCCTAGCAAGACATCAGAAAGATTGTTTAGTCCTAGGAGACAGCTGTAATGTAGCACATGTATTCACAGAGTGACTGTGGGTACAGTCAGTCATGTTCCTTGCTAGGGATTACTAAACTTTTCTCCCATGTGTTTAGTGTGTGAGAGAACTTTTCAGAGGCTGGTTCCTGGATAATGGATCATGTTTAGGCCCTTGGGGATTGAACAGGGCTTCCAGCAGGGCTCTGTAGTGGCTGTAGGTATGGATGGAGCAGCCATCAGCACCAAGGAGGGTAGGGCTGGCAGGGTGGTGGCCTCAGCTGTGTCTCACAGCTGCTCCTCATGAGCTCTTGCTGTGTGAATATGAGGCAGCAAGGCAATTGCCAAAGGAGCTGGAGCAGGCTGAAGCTTGCAAGGTTCCTTCACTGTTGGGCCTTGCTTTATGAGTCCCTTGTACTCTTCTGACAGTTCTTTGGTGGCAGATGTGACAGCTCTGAAATGCTCAGGGGAAGATGTAACCTCCTGCAGGAGTAGGGAAAACATCTAACTATAGATACCGCCTCTTCATTAAACTTCCACTCTGATAGGACTTAAATACAAGGCACAAGTCTCTCAAGGCTGAGTAGTTATTTCCTGCATAGCTTCTTTTACACTGTCCTGAAATTACTGTAAGAAACTGTTTTTGTGCTCTTGGAAAGGGGATTCTTTCATGTTCAAGAAACTTACCCTGCGATTTCTGAATGCCTTTAGAACGTGCCCTGTGACCTGGTGACAGGAGAAGAGCGTCTGTTTGCCAATGAAGACTCCAGACAGGCTCCTCATGTTGCTTGTACCATTGAAATGTGCAGCACTAATACACCTTGTAAGTGCACAGAATTATTTCTGTCCTGTCTGTGGTATCCTTGTGTGTGTGTCTGTTATTCCTTGGACTCAAAAGTAGCTGAGGTCTTCTTTTTCACTCTTATTTGAACAATTCCTGAACTATGATAGAGCAGTTGAAGAAACATGGATCATCTCAGAATAGCTTTTTGGTGATAGAGGATCAGCTTTGTTTGAGCAACCATTTTTAGGAAACCTGTGAATTCCTTCACTTCCTTCATGTACTACTGTTCTAGATGCTCTTCCTTGTTGCATCATATTTTTCTTTTTTTGTTTTAAGATGAAGTTGCTGTGATTGATGAAATTCAGATGATCAGAGATCCTGCCAGAGGCTGGGCTTGGACAAGAGCCCTTCTAGGTAAGCTTGGTGGTGTTGGCAGTGAATTAGCTTAATGGCACATGAAATTCAAGCTTAGCAGTCAGTAGAGTCATTAGTGGTTATGTGATGCAAAATAAAAGTATTTGTTTTTCATGTCTTCTCACAGCAAGTTAGAGAGATAATCTGCCTCAAAGGATTTGTCTGCATGACAAGAAGCTACCTGTCGTGTTTTGCTTAACAAATGGGTTTTTGAAATTTTGTTCAGATGCCTCTTTTATTTTTCCTTCCTTGAGTAATAGGGAGTCTTTACTACATTTGACTATTGACTATTTCCAAGAAATATGCTTTTCTGTTCAATTAAAACAACACCAGTTTTCAAGAGAGTACCTTTGTAGAGATTGTGCTAAATAATGGTAACTTCAAATATTTTATAGTGTTGATTTCAAATGGCTCATTTATAGAGCTGCATCAATCTGTTATGTTCTTACAAGAATGATATTTTGATAATTTTAGAATTTTTCTAGAGGAATTTTGGAAACAGTTTTCCTCGCATTTGGAACAGAAGCTTGGAATCTGATTCCCTCTTGACCCTTTCCTTTTGTTGCTTTTGATTCTAAGTTCCAGCAGATTTGCCACACTTCCTTTACTTCCTGTTTTTCCCTTTTGTGTTCTGACTGAATTAGAGGTGAATTCATGCAGAAAACAAAACTCCTCAGTTCTGCTATGGTTTGGCAGTTAGTAAAACATGAGTAGTAAGTAAAACATACTCAAAGCTTTGCTCTGTTTGTTCAGTGGCTGAGGGTGCCTCTTGTTCTGGCCGAGAGGGTGCAGAGA
The DNA here is from genome assembly GCF_901933205.1 of Camarhynchus parvulus. NCBI lineage: Eukaryota > Metazoa > Chordata > Aves > Passeriformes > Thraupidae > Camarhynchus > Camarhynchus parvulus. Next base: position 1,012,011 of record NC_044576.1, on the reverse strand, counting down.
GGTATTGGCTGCTCTGATTATCACACTGATGAATTGTCGATATCACCTGCTGCTAAGAGATCAAGAGCAGCTCCAGGGAAATAGTGTATTGTGGGAGAGACTTTAAATGCAGGTTTGGGTCATTGAAGGAGGGGAAATACAGTCTTCATTGTGTTTAGCAACCAAAATACAATTTTTTGATACCCTGAGAGCCAGCTAAAGCTACTGTTGTATATAAAAAACTAACATTTTGCTTTTTATTTCACTGAACTTTGTTCAGGCCTCTGTGCAGAAGAAATCCATGTTTGTGGAGAACCTGCTGCTATTGACTTGGTGACAGAGCTCATGTACACTACAGGGGAGGAAGTTGAAGTAAGTAATTCTGAGAAGCTTTGAACACAACGTCAGGTTCTCTTTGCTGTAAAACAGGAAAAAATGTGGGGTCCTTTTGGGGGTATCACTGCTCAAAGTTGTCCTGCAGGAAGTCTTGTGTGATGGTGTTCACAGGGGTCTTAGGATGAGGGAAGAGACGAGAATGTTGACTCCATGTTTCAGAAGGCTTGATTTATTATTTTATGATATATATTATATTGAAGCGATACTAAAAGAATAGAAGAAAGGATTTCATCAGAAAGCTAGCTAAGAACAGAAAAAGAATGAATAACAAAGGCTTGTGACTGACCAAGACAGTCCGGACAGCTGGGCTGTGATTGGCCATTAATTAGGAACAACCACTCGAGACCAATCACAGATGCACCTGTTGCATTCCACAGCAGCAGATAATCACTGTTTACATTTTGTTCCTGAAGGCCTCTCAACTTCTCAAGAGAAAAAATCCTAAGGAAAGGTTTTTTTATGAAAATATCATGGCTACAGTCTTGTTAAACTGTTTTTCAATTTCTGTAAAGCAAAGATGTTGCAAAGTTCTTTCCTTCCCATTTTAAATAGTGGTACTGTATTTCTGTAAGAAGAGAAGTGGTTTGCTGAGTTCCCTTTAGGGGATCCTGCAGCTGCTACAGCTGTTTATGGGCTTTTACAGCTCTGATCTTCCAGGGGGCACGGTGCTCTCGGGTTTGCTGACTTTACAGGATGCATTGTTGGTTAGTCTCTATATGATAGAATTTGAGTTTAAAGAGATGCCCTTTTTGACAACTTGAATTGTAGGTGCGAAACTACGAGCGGCTGACTCCCCTGACTGTGCTGGATTATGCCTTGGAGTCCTTGGATAACCTCCGTGCTGGGGACTGCGTTGTCTGCTTCAGTAAGAATGACATTTACTCTGTCAGCCGCCAGATTGAAGCCAGAGGATTAGAATGTGCTGTCATCTACGGCAGTCTGCCACCAGGTAAAGCACTGTGCTTTTATTGTTAAGGGAGTGTTCTGCTTCTTGTGCTTTTCTTGGGAGAAAACCCCCTTGTACTGCTTGCTTTATTTTAAAATAAAGCAGTGCTAGTTTCCTAGTTTTGCTTCTTTATGTAGCTAGAGAAAGTAATCAGCTTTCATTGACTGGTGTTTTAATCTTGGGATTAGACCTTTATTATGTACTTAATTTTGATCTTCAGATAGATATAATTAAATGAGGTCTATCCACAGCTCTGGGAATGATTTAAATCCCTCCTGCCTCCTCCCCTCATCCGTGGCCAAATATCAATCCAATACCAATTTATTTCTTTTTTTCCTCAACCTATTATAATGACATTGGACTTAGTGATGCATTGTCTTTATTTTGTATGAAGTTTGCTATGTGAAGTGTTCTGTCATTCTGTTTAAGGAACAAAGCTTGAACAGGCAAAGAAATTCAATGATCCTGATGATCCTTGCAAAATTTTAGTTGCTACAGATGCAATTGGAATGGGACTCAATTTGTAAGTACTTGCAGCAGGTTATGGTACTTATATTTTCCTTCAGGTGTGATGGCCACATTAATTTCTTTGCTTTTTGTCTCCCTAGTCTGATTGTTGTTGTTAGCTTAGCTAAATATCTGCTGTGTCTAGATAACACAGTGCATACATTTCAATTTTGAAGTAGTGATCAATTTGGTTAGGCAGAACTAGGCTTTAGTTTTAAAACTGGTTCCAAGAACTAAATGGCTCCCTGGGCCTAATTCAATGTGATGACAGGGCCTACTGGATGAACTGGAGTCAAATGGGCTGGGTTGTCAGAGTTATCATTCTCTTGCATTTCTGAAATAAAGAGCAAGTTCAGCCCAGTGCCAGATGTATTTCATTGCTGAAGGACATGCAGTCACATCAATTCCAAATTACTGAGGCAAGTGCTGGTGAATGGATTGGGAGGCAGTTAGGACATGATTGATATATGCAGGGATGATTATTCTCCTGCCACTAACCTTCTCCTGCCCTTTAGAATATGCTGTGTCCTAAGTAGTATCTGTGATACCCTAATTTATAGAGGAGAAAAAAGCTTATAAAAAAAGCAAAAACTTTTATTCTTCATTTTGGAAGTAATTTGCAAAAAAGGATTCCTCTCTGTTTTTGTTGGACTATTTCAGGTGTATAAGAAGAGTAATTTTTAACTCCATAGTGAAGCCGACTGTGAATGAGAAGGGAGAGAAGGAAATAGACACCATCACCACCTCTCAGGCGCTGCAGATCGCGGGCAGGGCCGGGCGCTTCGGCTCCTCCTTCAAACAGGGCGAGGTCACCACCATGCACCACAACGACCTCGCCCAGCTCAAGGAGATCCTCAGCGAGCCTGTGCCCCCTGTCCAGGTGAGAACCAGTCTATACACCTGTGCTCTGGGCCTGGATTGTGATATTCTGGTCCTATATTATTCTTCCTCCTGTTTGCAACCCAGAAAAATGAGTTGTGCCAGAGTGACTTTGGATATATGTCCCATTTGGAGACTTGTGGCATTCACATTCTCTGAAAAAATTCCTTTGCCCAGGGTTTTTCTCCTGGGAAACTGAAAAGCCTCGGAGAAAAGGAAAACAATTCTTCTCTCATTTGTTTCTCCTGTGTTGTGCTCATGTGGAATGTGTTTGGAGATTGTTTACCCACAGGTGATTGTTTCATTGGATTCTGCTGTGAGTTGTTTTGCTTTTTGGCCAATCAGGGCCAAGCTGTGTTGAGACTCTTTCCAGAGTTTTCATTATTATCTTTTTAGCATTCAGTAAGTATCTTTTTGTATTCTTTAGTATAGTGTAGCATTCTTTAATACTAAAGTATAGTATAGTATTATTATGCTATTATTATAATATAATAGTATAATAATACTATATAATAGTAGATATAATATATTATTATACTGTAATATTATTATAATAATATTATAGTATAATACTATATTATAATATAGTGTTATAATAATATAATAACATAATTATAATAATATAATAATAAAGTAATTAGCCTTCTGAGAACATGGAGTCAGATGCATCATTCTCTCCCCTCATCGGTGGACCTGCATTTACAATAGAGATTTTGCTATGCTGCTTTTATATTAAATCTGCTCTTTTAAGAATTAAAAGCCCAAGCACAAAAGCTCTTAAGTTTCAGCTGAGTGTGCTAAATAAAGTGGAGTCTGCAGGGTGCTTTGGTTTCTTGCATTTTGTCTTTCAATATGTTGTTTCTGGTGCATTAACTTTAAAACAATATTGAGAATTAATGGAAGTTTTTTTTTATTTTCCATTTAGGCAGCTGGCCTACATCCTACTCCTGAGCAGATAGAAATGTTTGCTTATCATCTGCCTGATGCCACTCTATCCAACTTAATTGTAAGGATGATCAAAATATTAGCTTCTGCTTTAGAAATGGAGTGTCACTAATAGTCATTGCTTTGTACAGACCTGCCCTTGGGAGGCCTGACAGACAGCCTTGTGTGTATTTTTTTATCAGTTGGATTCTTCTCTCTGCCACACAAGTGACTGCAGATAGATTTAGGATGTTCAACATTTCTGTGCTAAACTTGGAAGTTTTGAAACATGTCAGTCATTTTTACATGTGTTTAAAACTGTGCAGCAGCTTTTTCATTCCAGCTTTTCTGACTTTTAAATATAGACATTTAGGTCTAAGGCTGAAGATATTAGAGATCCAAACTTAGATGAATTATTTGAAAATTCCTGGAAAACTGGGCATGTGAGATTTCCACATATCTGAAAGCTACCTGATTTTTTTCCTGTTTCTGTGGATTCTGTGGTAAAACTGTGTAACTTTTAGAAAACTGATTTTGTGGGATCCATTTGATCTCCTCTTTAGACAGATACCAGTTCTTTTGGATGTACCTAAACAATATAAAGTAGAAATTAAGATTCCAATACTGTATTGAAAAAACATTATCACAACTTTTAGTAAACTGAGAAATCTTTGACAGCTTTCATGGTTTTAACTGTGTATTATTGTTCCTGCTGATCTGCTGTTATGTAGCAAAATGTATATTTCTAATCTTAAATTAAAAGATTATACCTGGAGATTTAGCCTGGTAGGGTAACAGCACATCTTTAAAATTTTTAAATTAGCAATTTCTGGGCTAGCATAGTAGTGTTAAGATAAGGACCTTGTGTTGTATTTGATCTCTTAAATATTCAGTCACATATTTAATTAAAAAGCTCATCGTTTCTTTAAAGATGTTTTTAAAAAATCTTTCAAAGATTTGCATTAGAGAAATAATTTTGGGGGCCCATAAAATTCCCCCTGCAGTGTGCACTACATCTTCCATTTCTCCAGACCTTGAGTGTGTCTCATGTTTTCTTTGAACTCCTCTATTGCAATACTGGATTTAGCTTGTGTTTTCTTTCTTCCTAAAATAGATCTGATTCTGACATTGAGCTAAAAATACCTCAATTATTGAATTGTGTGCTGTAAAGTTAGCTTTTTGGGTCATGCTAAGTGACAAACCTGGAGAAATTTCTAAACATAGTGGTAACTGGTTCCTGTGGTGTTCTAACTAAAATGTAGCCTTCCAGAACTTTATTATTTAGCAGACTGATTGAAAGTGTTTAAATAAAGTGTAGTGTGTTGTGTCTTCTCCTCTGATCCTGTATTAGAGAATTTAATGCAAATTCTGCTAAAAGAGCAGGGAGAACTCCCCACTTTTTTATTACTGTCTTCATATTTGAGCTTTTTAAATTGTTCTTTCAGTATAACTAGTCTTTCAAACTCTAAATAATTTTTTGGTTGGTAAGACAAAGTTGAACAAGCCTCTCCTGTACTAACATTCTTACATTTGGTTTTATTTTCCCAGGATATTTTTGTGAGCCTCTCCCAGGTCGATGGGATGTACTTTGTCTGCAATATTGATGACTTCAAATTTCTGGCAGATATGATTCAGCACATTCCACTCAATCTGCGATCACGATACGTCTTCTGCACTGCACCCTTGAACAGGAAAGAGCCTTTTGTGTGTACCACTTTGCTGAAGGTCAGCTATTTTTTTTCCCTCAAAAAATGTGATGTTTGTATTGTACCAAGAGGGTTTTGGTGCACTGGGACCGTATCTAGCTGCTGTATTTGTTGTGGGCTTCGCTATCAGATCATTTGAGAGCATTCTTAAAGTGCTCACAGGTAGTAGAAGGGATATAAAATAGCTAGACATGTATTGAATTCTTCACTGTTTTTATTGACCAAAGCTTTTAACCTCTGAAAATTGGTTCTTATGATGGAAATTAAAGTTGGGATAGCTTCTCTGCTGTTTGCTTCTGAAAATCCTACTGCTTGTCCTTGTCTGTCAGCTCTGAGCTGGGAGAGATGAGAGTTGTGTTCCCTGGTCACTTGTGCACTGTTAAGCTTTGCACTAGCATGTTCCTAAAAACAGTCATTAAAAACCAAGTTACTGCTCCTTTGAGCTGTTGGCCTGCCAACAGAAGAAGAGAATGTGGGATTAAGGGTGATTGCTGATGCTATAGCGCAGTTACACAGAGTTTAAACCTCAGAAAACACAGAGCTGTAAGTTGCTCTCAGAATTATGTCACTTTACTTTTCAGGCCTGGATGAATTGGGTTTTGCTGTGCCCCAGGAGTGATTATTTTGAGGAATTTGTAGTCAGCTGATTTTTCAGTTTTGCAGGTTCAATAATAATGTAACTTGGGACTGTTTGTTAGACAGTATTGCTATTGTTCCCTTTTTAAAGACTGCATTAAACTTTTAAAATGAAATAGTATAAATGAAACAGATGTGGTGCTCTCATGTCACAAATATTAGAACCCTGCTTTTCAGAAATGGCTAATAATCTTTAAAAAATGAGTGATTTATTAAAGAGTTGAAAAGAGTGCTTCCTTAGGAAAATGCTGAGCTTTTGGATTCCAAGTAGTGAAGGTGCAGAGGGGCATAATGCAGTGTTAGAGGGAGGTAGGCTGTTGTGAATGCTTGTGTGAATTTAAGCCCCATTCCTTGGCCAAGAAAACCCAATGTAGTATCAGCCAGATAGGAAGCACTTATTCCAAGTCATGAGTACTCTTGAAAATTTTAGATTTAAATCTTACTTGACTTGTTTTTCTGTTAGTTGAAGAGCTGAGGTGTGTGGGTTTCAGAAGAGTGGATTTCTAGGGCAGATTAATCTGTTTGGTTTGTGGGTAGTGCATTTAATAAACCAGGGAATACATTTAATATTCCAAGCTCTGGCAACCCTGAAACAAGATAATTAACCAAATAGGGTGAGGAGAATTAAAAAGGACACAAAGTCCATCTGCTTTGCTAGATGTAGTCAAATGCCTTCAGTGTTACACTTTTCTGGATAGCTCTGTGCTTTTGTTGCTTAACTCTGTGCATGGCCCATGGACAAATTGTGTTAATGAGGCCCTGGAAAGGAGAGGTGACTCCTGTGTTGAGTAATTAAGTAAAAGAATGCGTGGCATTTGGGTTGTGTAAAACAAAGCAGGTGTTTTATGGAGTATTCTATGCATACAGACTCTGGGGGATTTAACTCTTTGGGGATTTCTCCTGTTTGTTTTTCAGTTTGCACGGCAGTTCAGTCGAAACGAGCCGCTGACGTTTGACTGGCTCTGCCGGCACACCAAGTGGCCCTTGGCTGCTCCAAGGAACATCAAGGAACTTGTACACCTTGAAGCTGTGCATGATGTTTTTGACCTCTATCTGTGGTTAAGGTATTGTCTTTGTGCTTGAAGACTGTTTATTTTTTACTGTTATTTATGACTTGCAGTCCTAGAAGTGCAGTGTCTTGAAGCCTGTCACAGACATCTTTTATGGAAAATCCTTTCCTTAGGATTTTTCCTCCTGAGAAGCTGAGAGGGCTCAGGAACAAAATGTAAACAATGGTTATCTGCTGCTGTGGGATGCAGCAGGTGGATCTTTGAGTGGCCCATGTTGGATGTTTGTAATTAATGGCCAATCACAGCCCAGCTGGCTCGGACAGAGAGCTGAGACACAAGCTTTTGTTATCATTCTTTCTTTTTCTATTCTTAGCTAGCCTTCTGATGGAATCCTTTCTTCTATTCTTTTAGTATAGTTTTAATGTAATATGTAGAATAAAATAATAAATCAAGCCTTCTGAAACATGGAGTCAGATCCTTGTCTCTTCCCTCATCCTCAGACCCCTGTGAACACCATCACAGAAGCCCGTATGTACATGGAGCAGGATGGGCTCCTTTGGGCTTTTAGAGGATCTTGAGGGAGTGAGTTCTGCAGACAGCAGTTTGTGACTGGCAGAAGGAGAAGGGTGGAAACAAGGACTGGAGCAGCTGAAATGCAAACTAAAATATGTATTCCTGTGTAACATGTCATGAATATTCGTTTTACTTAGTACATATCCCACTTTTGTCCCAGTGAGAAGGTTTAACTGTGTGTTCTCTTGCCTCTCTTCAGTTACCGCTTCATGGATATGTTCCCTGACGCTGCCCTTGTAAGGGACATCCAGAAGAAACTGGATGACATTATACAGATCGGTGTCTGCAACATCACAAAGCTGATCCGAGCTTCCCAGTCTGCAGCTGCCCCTGGCACAGCTGAGGTGGTGTCAGAAGATTTTCCTCTCTCAAAGGACTCAGAGGGAGCCCAGGGCGGTGCCAGGGCGCCACGGTGCAGCCTCCGCAGAGGCTCTGTCCATCGCAGTGGAGGCTGCAGGGCTGAGAAGAGCCAAGAACGTGAGACCCTCCCGGCTGGGGGGCAGGCAGGAGGAGCTGAAAAGCTACGGACGGGGATCCCTTGCCAACAGACTGCTGAGGGAGGGACTTCTGACCCAGGAAATGCTGAGACAGCTGGAGAGTGAGTGGCAGGATCAGCACAGGAATGGTAGACATGGCTTTGGTTCAAAAAGAGATGATCAGCATAGTTCAAAGGAAACGAGGAAAAAGAGAAAATAGAACCGTGCCCTAATTCTGTTTAGTTTTTATTCATAAAATAAAATACTATTTTAATAACTTCTTTGGCATTTCATGTTTACACTGCTGCAGCTCCTCGATGCTTTTCCTTCTCCTGTGACCAGTAGTGTGAAGCACTCGGAGAACTGGACTCTTCAAAGCTCAGAGGCCATAAATTTGTTTTGACCACTTAGCTGTACACTCTTTCAATCATGGTGTTCAGCATCAGTGTATGATCTACTGCTGTGTGAAAATTTGAACTTGGTGTCTTCTTGCAAGATATCCTCTCCTCATCAATAAATGTCAGAAATTTCACTAGTAATGAATTAGCCACTCATTCCACCCCTTCCCAAAGGGCAGAGTTTAACAGACCACAAACATGTGATGAGATGCCTGGAACAAAATTGGCTTAGGATGGTGATAGGAGTCATGTGCCTCTAACCATTGTGTCCTGTGAAAATGTGTAAGGAGGTTAAAAGCATTTGTGGTAATGTGTCAGGAGTGATGGAATTCTGGCCACAAGAATTTTGGAGTGAATTGCAGTTATTGTGATTTGGTTTTCAGCTTTAAGGTGTGCTTTTGAGCTCCCAGTTTGGATGCTGAAGAGTGGAAAGAATCAGATGCTGAAACTGCTGTGTATTTACAGAAATGGCTTTCAGCACTTGTACATGTTGCTGGGCTGCCTGAGGAGAATAATGCTGCACTGGCTGTGTACAAATGCACAGGTCCTGCTTGTGTCAATGCTGGGAAGCCTTTAAGATCTAGGCTGAGTTTCATTGTCAAATACCTGACTTTCTGAAGTGATCAGCTGTGGTTCTTTGCAGGCTAAAGTTTGCTCTGAATCCCCTTTTCTTTCTCCTGGTATCAGTCCTTTATGCTGCTGTTCAGAAAGAAATCTGCAGTAGTTTGAAAAATGTTTTTACAGCTGTTTTCAGTGTAGCTCATGTACTCTTTCCTCATTGTTTACTAAAAAGCAAGCAGTGTGTAAATGTTTCTAGCCCATGTGATCTCCTGCTACTTTCAGTACAGTATTGGTGGGAAGAGAAAGTTTTAGCTCCTTCCCCTGCAAAGCCACATCTTGTTTTCCTTCCCCAAGAAAAAACAGGCAGCTCTATGTGTGTGGTAGTGGCCGTGTGAGTGTAGTGGATTTTCTGCTCTGCAGATGAGTGGTTCAGCTTTGCTTTCCCAGAGTCCTGCTGGGCACCACTTGTGCGGAGTGCAAGCTTGCATTAACCCTTACAGGTGTGTTGCACTTGCTATCACACAGCTTGGGTGATGTGGCTTGTGTGATGGAGTGCTATCAGTTGCCCCCTTGCTCCTTGGCACTCACTGGAAGGGAAGCAGTAGTTACTCAAGCCTGAGGCACGTTTTGCCCACCTGTTGTCCCATTTACTCCTGGGACTGCACTTCCCCAGGGTGGATGTGCAAACCACTCTTTGAAACCCCCTTGGTTGTCCACCATGGACAACTCTTGTTTTCTCTGCTCAGTGTGTGAGGTTGGCTTGTGGGAGACCTACACTGATACTGTGCTTCTGTTAGGCTGAATTTGTCCTTTACTCATACAGTAAGCTGAGTGCTAGTGTATATTTTTGAGCAAGGACAGAATGTCTGGGACTTCAGGGTGTAAGCCAGCCTTGTGTTTCAGCACCAAGCCTTGCAATAAAGAAGCTAAATGACTATAAGCATTCTTTTTTGTATTTTGCTGAGATTTGCACTTTGCTTAACTCACTGCTTGTTTCCATAGGGACTCCATAGTAACTGTTTTAGGAGCTCTGGAGTTTATTCAGGCGTTTCCAGGCTGACTTTATGAAAGTTTTCTTTTCTTCTGAGCTAATGGTGTGGCTGTCATTGACTCCCATTAGAATGGCTGCCAGATTGGTCCCATGTGCTATAATATGGACTGCTGTGGTGCAGTTACCCCAACTACCCATTTTTAATCTGTCTTGTAGGGCTGTGCTGAAGCTTCAGCTTTACACACAACACTGTTCTCTTGATCTGGGAATCACGTTTGCAAAACTGTTTCAGCTGTTCAGATTTCCAGATTAATTTCAGGCATCAAAATTAGAGATGTTTGGAAGTTTATTCATTAATTGTTTATTGCTGTCCTTCAAATGTAAGGGGCTGATTGTAACAGCACTGCTTGGTAAAATCCTTCTGTCTTTTAAGCCCAGTATGTTCTGTCTGTGCTGTTTCCATCTCTATTCTGGTTTTCCTGTCAATCCCCCCAGGTGTTCTGCCTTGCTTTATGTCCTGAGGAGTGGCATATGCAGGAAGAATGAGTATGGGGACCCCTTTATCTCCTGAACTTTGATGAACTTATGGGAATGTAATGGGGGATAAACCTGCTGCTACTGCAGGGAAGGAGGAATGTGTTCTAGGGGTTGGTTTTGGAATCATTGATGCCTTGTGAACGCTGACCTTGAACAGTGGCTGGACAGAGCTAAAGAATAAAGCAGGGATTTATTAAAAGGCCTCCATGGATGCACCTTGGGCAGCACAAGAGCCCAGCCAGGGCTGCACCCAAGATGAACCAAAATGGTCACAAAATGGACAGCTGGTCTTGGGGTCTCTCACTTTGATCAGTTCTGCTCCATTTGCATATTGGGATTAATTGTCCAATTCCAGCTCCAGCCCATGCAGTCCCACCCTGCTTGTTTTTCTCTCTTCAGCCCACATTGTTTGTGCTCTTGGGCCTGAGATTTGGATCATTTGTCCTTGCTGCCCAGCTGGAGCAGGAATTGTTTTGTCTCCCTACTCTGTGCACAGAGCTCACCGTCCCCTGATGTGAAGCCCAGACCCACACACTAAAGCAGCACAGAATCTGAAAAATATAAAAGCCAAAACCTGAGGCATCATCATAAACTGTAACTAAGAAGGATTTCCCTTGATGACTCGCTAGTAGCCTTGTCCACTGTCTCCTTGTTAACCTGGATACCAAATTTAGCAGCCAGCATTGCTACTGCCTTTGATACCTCACCAAAGATAGATGAGTTTATCTCACAATAAAATGCTTATTGATGTGGTGCCTCTTTCTGGAGGTAACAGGAGCACGTTTAGCTGATGTACTCAAGACTTTTTACTGAGTTTCCCCATTGTAGCTATGAGCTCCTTTTCTCTGCAGGCCTTTGACTGCAAGGCTGTGGGAGGCAGATGAGCACCAGACCCTTCAGGATTCTCCATTGTGCCATGAGATAGGATTTGGAGGCAGAACTGCAGGAGAAGAAAGTACAAAGTGAGGCATTACAGGTTTAAAGTCTTGCTGGCCCTTGCAAAGCCGGGAGGGAAGGTTTGTGAGTAACTTTTATTGTTGCAGATCTAACAAAAGGGAAAAACAACATCCCCTCAAGCTTCCAAGCTGCATGCAGTTGGAGCTGATGTGTTCCCGTGGGCCTGGGCTGGTTCCCCTGTGCTGGCCAGGATGTGCACAAAATGGCTGTGACACTTTTGGGTGTTGGGCCCTTGGTACATTGAGTGCTGTCTGGGTGGAAATGAGATCATGTCTTGTCTTCTCTTGCACAGCAGCCTGCTGAAAGCTGGGATGCACCAAGGGTGAGTGAGCAGCTTACTCAGGGATTCTGACAGGTCAGGTATTTCACAGAGCCTGCTGCCAGTTCAGGAACATTGAGATCTTTGAGACCCTTTTCCAGTCGTGTCTGTCAGAGAAAGAAAGAAAAGAGAGAATGAAAAATAAATCTACTGTATTACAGACACAATGAGCTCTGGATCAAAGGGGGATGGAGCTTGAAAGGTGATGTTTTCAATTTTGCTGGCCAGAGGGGTTGTGACGGGTGGCATGGGTAAACAATGAGGAGAGAGACAGTCCCTTTGGGAGTCAGTGTCTGACTTAACGAGCCAGCAGTTATTAAAAGATGAATAGAGGAGAAGTGAACCGTGCTTTCTGGCTGGTAGTGTGGCTTATTTTCTTCTTTCTTTTCTCTCTTTCTCTCAAAGATCAAAGGCCTAATTTTAGAACAAGCCCTATTTATGGACTGCTCAGCCACTCTGTCTGCTTTACTCTTGTTCTAGAATAATGGAAAATAAATAGAGCTGGCAGGATCTCCAAGTGTCCAGAGCTCATCCCTGATGCAAGGCAGGAGGAGAAAAAAAAAAGACCTTTCCTAGCAGAGGTTCTGTATTATTTGTCTCTGCAGAGGGAGTTCCCCTCCCTCAGCTCTTTCAATCTTTCCTCGTGATCAGAAGCTGAAAAAATGTGACCTGTGAGTGCTCCTGATGTTCAGCAGAGCAAGCTCCTCCTGATCCCTGCCACAGCTGACAGGACTGGGCAGAGGCCTCTTTCCAGGGCTGCTGCTGAGTATGGAGCTGAGTGTTGGATTGTGTGCCTCTGGATTTTCCTCGTGTATATGCAGCCCACCATGATCAGTTGTGCTTTTTTTCTTTTTACAGTAGCATGAGATGGTTGGGTCCACTCTAGGCTATGAACTGATGTGGCCAGACTGACTGGCTGCCTCTGCCCTTCTCTGGATGTCTAGACAATTCCCACCACTCACTAGTTCTTTGTGTTTCCTCACATTACTTGGTACTTCCCCTTTCCTCTTCTCCCCCTGCCGCTTTTCTGATCTATTAAAATAATATTTAATCGTTACCTTATTCTGCAAAATTCAGGGTGACAGTTGTCTGCAGTAACTGTGCTCAGTTCAGCTGAACAGTAACTGGGGGGGAAACACATTGTGTGTAGGTGTAGTTTGAGAGTGAGCCTCTCATTACCCCATGAGAATGCCTCTTTTTTTTTTTTCTTCCTCTCCTTTGTGTCAGCATTTCACCGAGTTTTCTTGGGATGATGTTTCCATGGTCCATATCACTTGATACAGTGACAAAATCCTGGAACCACGGTGCATTCAGAATGGATTTGAGAGTGATGGTTAAAGGCTGTGTCAGAATCTGATGGTGTAAGGAAGCTGCTCTTGCATCCTTCCAGTGGGGCAGTGTGATACCTGCATGGTAAATGTGTCCTCTCCCCAGGTTTTGCAGTACTGAGGATCTTCACTGCTCTGGAGCTCTGGGAGAAGGGAGAAGAATCAGTGCAAAACCTCCCTGCTGGGAATTGCACAAGAAGCATTCCAGCTGGGGGCAGGGGTCTGTGTCTCTGCTCTTTACACAGCTGAAGCTTAATTGGTACAAAGCTGCAGATAAGGGTGCACTGTGCAGAGCTGGAGTGAAGTTAATTCATGCAGAAGAGCTGAGCAGAGGGAAGAAGTCTCCTAAATCCGTTCAGCTTCCCAGATTCCCGGCAGCCCTCGGCCGTGGTGGGAGCCTGTAGCCCCTGGAATGAAGCATGAAGCGGGGCAGGCTGCGTAGCAACTGCTTTGGGAAGTGGTAACAATTCCCAAGTGGGGCAGTAACAAAATCGATTTTTCTCCCCTTGAGCTTGGCAGCTCTCCAGGTGCCGGCCCTGGCACAATGAAGTGTGTGGCTGGGGAGGGAGGGACTTTGGGTTGATGTGGGGGGGTGTGATACAAAGAGGCAGAAGTTTAATCACTGACCCGATCACACTGGATGGATTTCTTTCTGGACTCAATTTCCCAGGAACTCTGCTATTCCACACGGGGGAAAATGCCTCTGCTGAAGTTTCTCTAGCTCCAGTTTCCTGAATAAAGATCTGTCGCTTTGGAGTTACTCACAGCAGCTCTGTCACTACTGACTCATCCATCTGCTTCAGGAAAATGTTTGCTGTCCACTTGCTAGCTTTCCATTTCACAAAGCTGAAAGAGGATCAAATAAAAAAGGTAAGTTGCAGCGTTAGCTGGTTGCTATTTTAAGAGCTGTGTTACCCAGATACAGAGGGGTCTGCAGTGAGTAATGCAGACCATATAATGGCATTATCCACTAAAACCATTCAGCCAAATGGGGTAGGAGGTGTTTAGACCTTAAACCACCTGGTGAGTGTGAAAATAGGTCTGGTTAGTGGTTTTCCCTGCACAGTTATAAGTGCTCTCCTAGTAATGGAGCAAATTCTCTGCACTAGGGGAAAGTGCTTAAGCTTTATCTGGCATGGTGTGGAAGAGCCCAGAGGACAGAAAGGATGACTCTGGCAGAGTTGCCTTGCAAGTGTATCATGAATGATGGGATTTCTCAAGCTGAGCAGGAGCCAGGAGTCAGTCACATAGCAGGGATGGGGAAAACCCCTGTGGTCTTTGGTCTGGGTCTGCTGAGATTCAGGAGAGATTTCCAGCTGGTGTTGGGGTTCCTGTGACTCCCGTCTGGTTATCCAAAACTGGCTAATCACTCTGATGTTTAGAGTTGGAAAAGCCTGAGATGGCTCAGATCTGGAGCTATCAGTACTGGGAGTGAGCTGCCTAATGGTTGCTCTTCCCAAATCTGCTTTAATGCCATGCTGAAATGGGTTTTTGGGCTTGTGTCCATCGTGAGACCATGTGAGACCTGTAAGCTTCATGGGTCAGAGGTCCTCTGGTTTGTGGACATGTCCCCTGCAGGTCCTCTGTATTCCTGGGGTCTTCACTGAGTGCTGGCAGGTGCCATTGCTGCCAGGCTCCATCCTCTGGTTTCTGGAAAAATGGGAGCTGGGGCTGTCTGTGGATGTGGTGGGAGATCCAAGGTCCTGGTGCTTGGGTCCTCTTCCATCACTGAGCTCATCAGCAAAGGGAACAACTCCAGGTTCTCCTGTCTGTGCCCAAGACATGGAGTGGCCTGTTCCAAGGAGGACTTCTTCCATTAATTCTGTTTTGGAGAGAGGCATTCTGAGAGAGGTACTGGTATCTCAACAGTCAGATGTCCCTGACTCTGTCCTAGCCCTTTTATCCCTAGGATTTAATGTGATCAGAAAAAGGCCTCACTGCCCCTCCCCTCTGTGAGGAGCTGGTCTCTTATCTAGCCAGTACTATTTCTACATTCTTTTTACTAAGAAAGAGAAAGACCTTGTGGAGCAGTGCTTGGGTGTAGTGGGCTTTGCAGAGAAACATCCAGCTTGCAGTTGGGTGAGGACAGTGAAGACAAGGGAGCAGAGGAATTCTGGCAAACAGAATTTTGCTTCTCTGGCAAACAGAGCAGAGGAATTCTGGCAAAAAATTCAAGGCTGCATTAAAAGAATCCAAGTCTTTCTCCAAGGTGCAGACTAGCCCTTCCTGAAGGCAAGAAACCACATGCTCCTCAGACTCCTCTTACAGGTAGCCTAGGGTAGGATTTACAGAATAGAGCTGATTCTTCCCTTATCAGAAAGAAGGAATGTCTTCCCACCTCTCCCTCCCAGGCTTATTTACTCTGTGGTGGCAAAGCCAGGAGCCTGCCTGCCATGAAAAGAGTCCTGTTTTCATAAATGAGGCAAGGCCCTGTTCCTGTGCCATGGGAGGGGGGTAACCAGTTTGGTTTAGCACAGCCTGGTCATTCCTGTGTTCACAAGTAAATGGTTATGAGAGCAGGGCCTTGCTCAGGCTGTAAACCAGGCTGGAGAGCCAGCAGGATTTCCTGGGCTCTGCCTTATCTGGTTCCTTGGAAAGGACTGTCTGATCCTGTGGTTGTAGGTAAACAGGGTGAGGAATGCAGTGTCTGGGCAGCAGGGAGCTGGTGCACGTTCTCTGCAAACAGACATGGTAATTTGTATTACTCTTGAGAGTTTTTTCCCTACAGGGTTTTCTGTCACAAGGCTGTTTGGGTCTGTGTCAGAGTGCATGAGTGCTGCATGTCTCCAGTCACTGTATTTTCTCCAAAAAACCAGTATGGGTGCATAAGCTAAGATGATGGATCCTCCACAGTGGTGGAGCTTCAAAAAACCCTTGGAGGAAATCAAGTACTTGCACAAACAAGGGCTACAAAGACAAATCTAATAATGGCCTTTTCAAGGCACAGCTGTATCCAAAGGCAGCTGCTGCTCTGGGACAATTGGATGTTGTAGTTTAACATTTTCTCCTCTCTGTGTGTGCTAAGTAAGTGCTGGAGGGACTTTCAGCATCCTGGCTCTTTCAGGTGGGTCATTGCTGACCATCAGTTTAAAATGGGACTGTGAATAGGTAATTAGTTTGTGCTTCATTAAAACAGGTGGCCAGTCCAAACTGCAGCAGAGACCAACTTATCTACAACCTGCATTGCCCTCTGTTTAAACAATGCAGCCTTTTAAATCCAGCCATGGTGCTGGTGGGACTCTGTTTGTGTCCTTCCAGCCCTCCAGCCCTCCCTGTGTAAATGGCACTGATGAAATGCTCTGAACAGATGCAGCACCACAACAGCACAGCCCAAGCTGCAAGAGCTGAGTGTCTGTAGCAGCAAAGCACTGGCAGCTGTCCCACCTCTCTCTGGCCCTGAGTCCTGTGTGCTGGGGACAGCAAACACCAGTGACCCTTCAGTGGACACCCAGCTACTTGGAGCACACCATTGTTATGCCTGCATCATGTTCATACAGCACCAAACTCTGGCTCCCCAGTGGAAAAGCTTCTGGATGTTGATAAATTCTTTTTCCCCCCCGGGTTAATCCTTTGTTGTACCCAGCTCTGTAATTTCTAGGCCACACTGCTTATAGCCCTGCAGGTCTGTGTCAGTCCCAGCAAAGTGTTGTCCTTAAGGAAAAAACCTTTCACTTTGCCCTGATGAAGCTGTTCATAAACACTGATTAGCTTCTCTGCCAGTTTATCTGAGCTCCTTCATAGATATTTTGAATTCTTTTCTATTCAACTGCCTTCTATTTTGATGTATTCTGTGAGTTACAGACCTTTAACAAAGGGTATTGATTGCACCAAAAAAATGTGTTTTAGATGTAATCCTAGAATCACAAGAGAATGGAGAGCAGAGCTGGAGTGGGAAAAAGGCTTTGAATTCCAGCCTGGCATGCCAGCAAAGTTAATTGTCTGTGGAGTGAAGCAGTAGCTGAATAGATGTTTTTGGGTTGTGGCTGACATGCTTGGGTACTGATGGCATTTTCTGGAGCTGCCTCAGAGAGGTCAAATTCTCACCAGATTGACACACTTTGCAGTTCTAGCTCATTGCATCTCTAGCAGCAGAGGATGGTGTGAAAACAGCTTGTCAGGGTCTCGAGCAAATCTCATGGCTTACATAGATTGTCAAGTTAGTGATCCATCAGAAAAGATGGCCAACTTTTGGGCAGTGATTCACCAAGGCTGCACTAAACATTTCCAAACCAAAGTTTCTTTAGAAGAGTGAATGGCCTGATGATGACCTGGAGCTTGCTTGCACTGGCAGTCATAAGAACTTTGGTGCTGAGGTTGAAAATGTGTGGTGGAGTTTGAGGGTCCCCAGGACGAGGGAAGAGATGAGAATCTTGACTCCATGTTTCAGAAGGCTGATTTAGTATTTTATAATAAAATAATAAATATATATATTCAAAGAATATTATATAGTATATTAAAAGAAATATATATATTATAATATATATGATATTAAAAGGAAATGATATTTTAAAACTATACTAAAGAAAGAGAAAGGAGACATCAGAAGGCTAGACAAGAATGATAATGAAAGCTTGTGACTGACCCCTCAGAGTCTGACACAGCTGGGCTGGGATTGGGCATTAAGTCAAAACAATTCACATGGAACCAATCCAAGATGCACCTGTTGGTAAGCAACCTCCAAACCACATTCCAAGCAATCAGATAATTATTGTTTACCTTTCTTTTCTGAGGCTTCTCAGGAGAAAAATCCTGGTTGAAAGGATTTTCATAAAATATATCAGTGACAGAAAATGAAGCAAACAACGAGCCCAAGGAGCCTGCATGGCTGAGTGCCCCCTTCCCTCTCTGCAGGTGGACAGGTTCCTGCACCAGCTGCGCCTCTCTGATGATGTCCTGCAGGATGTGACAGCTCGTTTCCAGGCCGAGATGCTGAAGGGGCTGGCCAGGGAC